>NW_026853332.1:0-29186 GCF_026571515.1 Ruditapes philippinarum
TTTAACCTTCAACGACATCAACACGAGAAAAGTCACTTGTGTTCATTGTGTAACAACAAGAGCAACTGCGTGGTATATGTCTTGATGCCCTATGTTTTACTTTTTATTTCCACCCAAAACAGTTTGATATAATTTATCCACAATACAAATTGTTCATTATTGTATTGGTCAAAACAAATATTTTATCTTTGACAGAAAATGGCTAATAACTACTTACGTATATCAAACGTTGGAATGAAAGACGCGGGAGTTTACCAGTGCGAGGCCGAAGACGAAAACGGTTGCTATAGTTATAAGGAAGGCAAACTTCAGGTGGTAGACGTAAAGTCTTTCCGTTCATGTACGTGTTTTTACTTTCAATTTATAAGGTTTTGTAAAACTTAGATTCATATTGTTTTATCCGCTAAGGTTTTTGTTTCAGAACATTATTTATTTACATGTGTTGATTTTCTTGTTACAATGTATGCTAAATATGAAAAATACGAACCAGCAACACAGAAATACCGACTTGACGCCCAGCAGGATACCTAACAAAAATATGACAGGGCACAGGGTAGTAATTTTAAATAGAATTCAGAATAGGTAATCATAGGAAACCGACAAGGTTAAAGATAGGCCTACAAAGGTTAAAGGGTACAGAGAAAAAAACTTGAGGAAGATTGGGGGGGGGGGGCAAAATTGAAAAATGCTATAAACAGGCTCAATGAAACCGAGTATTTCAGCATTGCAGTTTTGAAATTTTCTTTAGCGATTCTATTTTTCTCTACGCAAGTAAGACACTTAGATCCCTTGACTTCTCGACCTCTTAGGATACTAAGATGACTTCTAGACACCTTTACTCTTTAAACTCTTTTTACATGACTTTTCGACCCTAGTGGGTAAGATATTTCGACCCCTATATTAATTGTTGTACTTTGAGAGGCCAGTATGATATTTCGAGAGATAAGTTAAGGTAGATAGCAAATATTTTAATTGTTTTCCTTACAAGATCCGACAAAATTTTGAAAAAGGAAAAAAAAAACAATAAATGACGTTGTTTTAATTAATTTAATAGTTCATGTTACATAACAATAATAATATACATTGTATATTTTTTTTTCAAAGCTGAGACTTAATTAATATTAGTAAAGGGATGATAATAATAAGCGCGAATGTACATTGCGTGATTATTCATAATATCTACAATTTCTATAATTGTGTAAAGATTTAGTTAATATTTTCCCTTTGAAACACATGTCTGTTATATTGGCGATGAATATTAATACATATCTACTAAATTGATGTTATATTTTGAATTACCTTGCTGTAGTTCGATGGTGTTGCGGTTATCTCGTTTAACACTATGAAAAAGAAACCACAGTACCAGTGTCGATCAATACATATCGATCAATACATATCGATCAATAATTAATTTGTTGTGATTTGTTCATGTTTTCGACTAAACGTTTTTCGAGAATTATATTTAACTACAACAATGCTCCTTTGTTTATTATGATTTGTAGAATAGACTAAAAATAATAAATAACGTATTTTCATCTTCTTCTTATTACGGTGGCACAAAGGTGACATATGTGTGTGTTTTTTTATCTCGTGGCCAGGAGATACTATGTCGTGGCCACGAGTTACTAAGTCGTGGCCACGAGATAGCTAAGCCGTGGTCACGAGATAATATGCCGTGGCCACGAGGTACAAAGTCGTGGCCACGAGTTACTAAGTCGTGGCCACGAGATAGCTTAGTCGTGGTCACGAGATAAATAACCAATTAGATTTCACCATTAATATGATTTTCCCTAATTAACAAGACTTGTGCTATAGTAGAAGGATACCCCTTTTTCACTAGCCTGTAAAAGTGCCATTTATACAACTTATTGACTGGTTAATAATTTTACATTTAACGTCACTGTGACCCTGATTTTTGACCCAATGACCTCGAAATTATTAGATGTCATCTACTGATCAGGTGCAATTATCTTTCTGGGTTATATAAATTATAGCTTATCCTTTCTACATTAATCATCAGACAAGGATTTTACTTTATAGACTATCTACTGTCCATGGGCAATGCCCTTTCAAAATAGAATAAACCAGGACTTATTCCTTCTCCTGTTTAAACAAGGTTAACAGGCCGTAGTACGTACAAACTAACCAATTCGATCACAAAATTGTCCCAACAAAGAGCTATAGTCAAAATTTATGTCTGATGGGCCTTGGAAGGTGACTTTCTAATATGATCCTAAAGACAAGTTCAAAATGAATATCTTCACTATTTTCAAAGATAAATGTTGCCAGTAAAAGTAAGTTATTAATTAAAAAAATATATAATATATATAGTGTATTCTGATTGGTTAATTATCTAGTGGCCGTGACTTAGCTATCTCGTTCCAACGACTTAATAACTCGTGGCCACGACATCTCGTGGCCACGACTTAGCTATCTCGTGGCCACGACTTAGTAACTCGTGGCCACGACATAGTATCTAGTTGCAACGACTTAGTTATCTCGCGGCCACGACTTAGTAACTCGTGGCAACGACATAGTGAATAAGGGGTCAAAATGTCCAGTCACTTTAAGTGGTCTAAGTGTCTTAGGGGTCTAAGTGTCATGGGTCGAGATGTCTTAGGGGTCGATTTGTCAAGGAATCGAGATGTCATAGAGTCATCTCTACTTGACCGTAGACAAAAAGGGACACAAATATTTCTAGCATGTTTTTTTTTTTTTTTTTTTTGGGGGGGGGGGGGTTTACGTCAACATCGTCACAGTATAATCATATATCGCGACGTTCCAGCTTTACTGGTGGGAGGAAGACCTCAGGTGCCCCTTATT
Source organism: Ruditapes philippinarum (assembly GCF_026571515.1). Lineage (NCBI taxonomy): Eukaryota > Metazoa > Mollusca > Bivalvia > Venerida > Veneridae > Ruditapes > Ruditapes philippinarum. The sequence continues at coordinate 2,824 of NW_026853332.1, forward strand.
ATAATAATAATAATAATAATAATATTAATAATAATAAAGACTTTATTTAACGAGAGAACTCATTTGAAACAAAAATATCAATCTTCCATGAGGCCTCAACAGAGGAACAATATAAATTTAACATATTCAAAACTATTAAAATACATAAATGTAAAAACATACAGGAGATTATCAATTTGTATACTTCAATGTGTGATAACCTCACGTATAAGGGTTTTAAAATGGTTAACAGATGTAGCAGACTTAATATAATCAGGGAGGCGTTCCCAATACAAGTTCAGAATAAACAAAAGACTTACGAAATTGTTCAGTATTTGGTCTAGGGGTATAGAGTTGAAAATCAGATGAATGAACGCAAAATGCGAGTATTAACATCTGACGAAAAATGAATTTATTCAATAAATAGGAAGGCGCCTGATTTATTCATTATTTTAAACATCATAATGGCTTTTTGAAAAACAACCCTCTGTGAAAAGGTCATCCAGCGAGTTCAAAAAAATGTTCAGGCAGATGGAGTGTCATAATCTGTGTCTAGATTAGTCTTGCAGCTCTCTTTTGGAACTTAATGAGTTTATCTTCTAGAAAAAGACGTACAGTTAACCGTAAATTATGCAACAATAATCAAGATGTGGTAAAATATATGCATTGTAAAACATTTTACGTACAGGTATAGATTATGAATAATTTTTATACGTGATAATAAATGTAACATTGAGTTACACTTTTTAAGAACATTATCAATATGGCTTTAATGCCAAGACAAGAAGCGTGTTATTAATTGTAATACGAATATATTGCATAGGCACGTCTCATACCAATAATGGGTTCTATTCGTTTTCTTCAAAACATCAGACAGCTACAATAAAAATTTGCTCTGTTTTAGTTTATATAAATCACAAGGATTACTGTTCATGAATATAATCTTTGCTTGTGTTTTTGAGGAAATATACATGACCTTAGTTTTGTTAACATTGATAGACCATGCGAATTCAAATCACACCATTTGTTGGCATTTTTTAAAAGATCATGAGTAAGAGATTCAACTACATGTACTCTGTTTAGGGATACATCAGAGGTATAAAGGGTGGTGTCATCAGCAAAAATATCAGTTTCCGTGCATTATTTCAGACACGAACGGGCACCTGAGTAGAACCACCGACGTTTCGTAAGCTAGCTGGATAGCTAGCTGGATAGCTTCCTCACATGAAAGAATCCAAAGTCCCTGTCGGGATTCGAACCCACAGCGGTGAGGGGCAAGTGGTTTCTAGCATGTAGCAAGAAACAAGACATTATTGTGAGGATCATAGAGGAAGCCTTATTTGCTTCAAAATGCTACACTTCTATTTTCTTAAGAAGTTCAAACTGAGTTTGTAATTTCCCAGTCGCTCCGTTTTAAAATATAAACTCATTTCGATTTTCGGAAACTGAGTGCAATTGCATAAAAAAATATTGGAAAAAAAACCATTGAATATTTCACACTTCAAATAAAATGTATTTTATAAAACACCATTAAAAAAGAGAGAATAAGAGAATCCCTAAAGAAAGCCAACACGGCCAAAACTGAAAATGTTGCAGCTCGGTTTAATTGAGCCTGTTCATTGACGGTAAACTGCCAAGTGCAAACTACCGTCCACGCTCCCCTAGCACCGGCTTAAGCAGAATTCAACATTTAACATTAACTGGTAAATTTTGAATTTTTGAAGCATCCACAGATGTGTTCATATGGCGGTTATCATGGAACCTTCAATGTCAACACACGTAAGTGCCATTCCATGAAAGAGCGGCATATGGTCCCCAAGTAAAAAAATGGTTTTGTGCGCCTAAACGAGAAAAAAATGGGCGGAACTTGAATAAAAATGGAATTTTGGAAAAAGGATCAGAGGTTGTGAAGCCTGCATATCATAGATAAGACGTCAAAAGACAAATTATTAAAAAACAAGCCACATATCCTAGGGTGATTCAACAGTATTCAAGCATGGGGAATACTGGAACCACCCACAAGAAAATAGCCGAATAGAAATAACTAAATTACCACAAGCTCAAGAATTATGTGCTTAACGATCTTTAAGGATCGGAAATATAACATTCCTGATTGAATGTACGGGGCGACATCTTACAGCCTCCAAACGGCACAAACAACGCTCGATGTGGCGATAAAATAGAGAAAATAAGAATTAAGGTCAATATTAACGATTAAACAAGGTTCTTCTTCGAAAGTGTTGAGTTGCTTTGTTGTCGGCGATGAGATCGACTCTAAATTTATCACATTTCCGCTTTTGCTGGAGGATTTACTGTAAAATATGTTATTTAAGTGATTATATTTTTCTTAGATGTAAATTATGCTTGAGAAATCGGTGAAGTATTAAGTATCCTATTCCATATTACTTTCAAATTTGTTTAAAATGGTAAATGATGCTAAAAACTCAATCCCGAAAATATCTGTACCTTTGGAAAGGATGAACATTATAAACTCAAAGCATCAAATTGTTTTCTTACCAGATTGTGGAATATCCATTCATGAAGAGGCAATGTTGAGTTCAAGAATTTCAAAGGGATCTGAAGCACCTCCAAAAATGTACCCATGGCATGTTACATTCAGATCTACGGGAGTAAGTACAACGATATATTATTAAGAATGTGTAAAGTGTAAAACGTAAAATATATAATCTTTTAAGAGAAAAAAATGCCACATATAAATTAAGGTATTATTTTTTATATCTGTGTAGCTCACTTATAATAAATATCCAAGCAGAAATAAACCAGAGTTTCCACAATTGGCTTACTGAGAAAAAACATAAACAAAACTTTTAAAGTTATATTAAGGTTATTAATTAAAAAAAGGTTTTATAAAAAAACAGCTCATGATTTCTTTATTGGTATGACCTTTGTAGGAAGAATCGCAGTCAAATATTTGAGGATCTTTGCCGCGTAAGCGTACTCTGCTTTTGTATTTCCATAATATTAAGTAATTGATAGTTTGAATCTTTATCATTCTTAAATAAGTCGAGAAAAACTCTACTGAGTTAAGACTTTTTCCATTGCTTACTTATGATGCAATCATATTTCAGTGGTGTTTAAAGCTTATTTTTAAATTACGCCGTAGAATAGAAACGAAGCGAAACCTTTTCCACTGTGTAAATTAAAACTGCTTGTGTTTTGTAAAATCATGCTTAGCAACTGACAGTATGTTGGAAATCTTACCATATCCGTTTTTACGTTTACTATTAAAAATGTTACCAGGGATTTAATTAATGCAAAAAAGTGACAAATTCAGACTCGATTTGCTTATTTTATATTGGCGTATACATAGATAACTTTATTTTTATGGTGCTAATCGAACAAGACCGTTCGAATCTGCAACTTAACATACGATATATACGGTCAGGCCTTCGGCACATCCCATTATAAGGGTTGCACATATTAATTAGCCGTGGTTTTTATTATTCTGGCTAATTATTAGTAGCCGGAACAGCCGGACTAGACAAACAAACCTGTGTTCCGGTCGCTCCGGATGTTCCGACTGTCTCGCTAATTTTACGGAGATATCGAATCATTTATTGTAAATTTTAACAGTAAAAATTTGCATAACCAATATTAAACACATAATTAGTGTTATCATCATTTTTCTAGTGTATGTCTGCAGAAATAAACATCTCTTTTCATTGCTTTTTTATAAGAGAAACATATGTACATGTAATTCACTCCAGAAATTATATAAATGGCAGTGCATTGTTTATTTTCTGTAGATGATGATTCTATAGCCTTGAAACGTTATTAACAGACTTCGTTTAAAAAAACAATGCTCTCAAAATGTAAACCAAAGAAGAAAAACATTGATATTGTACGATTTTAAATTTGTTCTTTATCTCATTTTAACTATTTGCCCTTTAAAAGTTTCTTGCAGAACTTTGAAATCCTTTGTACGAAGGGTCCAAAATGAAAACAAAGTTATGAAACTGCATTGGAAAAGATAACAATTTCATGGGTGAGAATATCCTTATGTGGGAAACTCTATTCAAAAGACGTGTAAGGACAGGTGACATTTGCTTTTACAAATTATTTTAATATTTTTATTTTTTTAATAAAAATCTGGAAACAAAAAGATCCCTCGGAAACATTAATAACAACAAAATTACAAGAGAATTGCAGACTGGGTTTGATTGAGATTGTACATGAGGGATAATTAATACGTGCAACATCCCTCACGCCCCCTAGTACCGGCTTTAGCGATAATCAAATCTCAACAATCAATAGCCCCGGCATCAATTATCCCGAAGGACCAGAAAAATATAACAACACTGAAGTGAAATAGGGGGCAACTTTTAACAGCTGCCACACAGCACTTGACACCTGCAGTTGTGCAATATAAAAATACTCTTAGGTTAAGGTTCAGGTATGAGATTGAAGAGATGACATCATTTTGAGGACAGTTGCAAATAAAAACGAAAAATTTGAAAATTTACCGCAAAATTAATTTCAACGCAAAATCATTGCATGGCATGATTTCATGTTTTTTTTCTTCCTTTTTGTGTTGGGGGGGGGGGTAAGTAAGAGAAAATTCATTAAAACGCTATAATGTAAAAAAAGGGATTGTAAAATCCTAAATAATACGTGTTCGTTTCAGAAAAAAGCATAATGTCGTCCTTTTTGTACATTTTTTGAAAGGCTTGTTCATAAGCGGATTACCGTTGTATTGGTAAGGCATTTCTTTTAGGGGATTCCCTCCATTTGCATGAATTAATTAAAACTAAAAATAAAGTTAAAAATACTACAAAAACTAAAGAATTAAATTTAAAACTTAAATTTATTTCTAAATTGCAAGGATGCGTCCAGAAAAAAGGTGTTTTGTGGTGCGGACATTGATTTCACAGAGTTTCGTTGTCACTGCTGCTGCATTGCATTGAGGGATTCAGCAAGGTCTTTGGTGTTGATTTTGAGGCAAAATGTAGAACTTTTACTAGGTAATATAATTAGTTCGTTAAAAATTATGTAATAAATGTTTAAGTATAAAAATAAAATTTGAATTTTGTGGGCAATATTCAATACAATAAATAACAAAAATCTAATTGGACACCAGGGACATTTTAGTAGGTTCTGGCGCATTGTTTTCTCGTATTAGGGGCATAGCATTCATTAACTTGGGGACATATAGGTCGTTTAATATGGAATGACACAAACGTGTCACATTGAAGGCTCAATAATAACCGCTGTAGGAGCACATCTGCGGATGTTTCCAAATTCAAACTTTCATCAGTTCTATGTTTAAATGTTGCATTCTACATAAAACTTTGCTAAGGGACATGGACGGTTACTTCAACTGTCCAGTATAGTCCATGAACTGACCGTTTTTATTAGCGTTTAATGCGTTTTTTAGGGATACTGTTGTTTCTCATTTTTTATTACTAATTTTATTTATTAAGTGGTGTACATTTCATTGTAAAAATTATGGCTTGTTTAGTAAGTATTATGTATTGGAGAGCAAGCTTGTAATGTGATAACCCTCTTGTATTTTTATGTAATCTTTCGGCAATGCGTAGTTTACAGCAATCATATAATAATAATATAGCAACCATTTGAGGCAATAACACGATACAAATATTTAAATCCCATAATGAATTTGTTTCAGGTTTATGCACTTGAAACCCATTTCAAACCTTTACTTTTCAAGAACCATTATCGTCTGTTTACATCAATAATTTTGAGCGTTTGAATTTTAATTAAGAAAAACACAAATAAGCTACTTCATTTTTTAAATAAGATTACCTAAATTTCTTCTTTTTTCTGATATTAATTAAGGTACCACAGATTGTCTAGGAACTCAAAATGATGGGATCAGAAGAACCTTACGAAGTTTTACTGTTCATCCAAATTACGAAGACAGAGGAGGTTATGATAATGATATAGCACTGATAGAATTGGATAGACTGGTTGAATACACCGATGATATACGTCCTATATGTGTTGAACCGGCGGAATACAATGACAGGGTGTTTCTAGAAAACAGTAGCTCCTTCGGTCGCGTGATTGGGAAAGTCGCTGGCTGCGGTTCAACAAGATCTAATGGCAGATCGATGCCCCAGAGACTGAGGGTAGTTATTAAACAGTTGTTTACAGATGTAAAGCTGTCATGGTTTACGAGTGTTACTTTGCTGCTTTTTTTTAAATATAAAGACGTTTTTGATCGCAGAATGAGTTATGAAAAAAAACATATTCCAAGATTTAAAGATCCTGTTACTCAATTTTTAATGATTTTATATCATAAATATAATGCTCAAATGAAGATTTATCAATATTGTAAGTTCAAAAAAAGCATTATTTGTAAAAATATAACCGATTTACATTTCATGTTTTTAAAGTGAGGTCATTAGAAATTTATTTTCTATAAAGTCTAAGTCAATTTTTTCAATAAGAAATGAATGCATATTTTTTAATGATTACGTATAATGTAGACAAATATTTGCAGTACATGTTTTACTTATTCTTCATGTTTGAAACTTGATTTAGAAGCATATATGCATGTATAAAAGTGTGGTAACAACCTTCTATATTACAACATACAGGATCATTAAGGGATCATATGAAAGTACAGTCTTTCTAATGTAAAAGACTAACGTGATATATTCAGGTTAACGTTGATGTGCGTTTGTGTATAGGAATTGAAAAAAAAATCTATATATCAATGACAGCAATGCATATTAATGTACTGCACCTGTCAAAAACAATTGAAAAATAAATATTATTTATTTATTGCTGAACAGGTTTAAGATCGGATTACATCGATCAGTACCGAAACTCAGCAACCAACTTTCACAGTGCTATTAACAAATACGTTCATACCTAAACAAAAACCGTTCCTGTCATTAAATACAAACGAACATAAAACCATAACTATCATAGAAACACAATTCTTATTTGTATGTTTAAATGTTAAATTGTTTAAAAACATCAACGATGACAAAGTAATATATTAAATGATGAATGGAATTACTTATATTTTGATGTTTTAATTTGAATTTCAAAAGTATTTTTATTAAGTTAAAGTCTTGTTGTTCATATTTTTTAGTTTAAGGCATTTTATAACAGAGAACCATGTCTTGAATCAATGGGCAATGAACGCCATAGACTCACAGACACAATGCTTTGTGCTCGGGTTGCATTCATTGAAAGTCATCCTTTCTTAATTTTCTTGTTTTTCATATTTTTTAGTTTAATGCATTTATAACATTTACCTATTTCATATTATAGGATGTATATATTCCGTATGTGGACAGAATAACATGTCTTGAATCAATGGGCAACGAACGCCATAAACTCACTGACACAATGTTTTGTGCTGGGAGTAATGTAAGTATTATATATTTGCAAGAATTGGTTTCATTACATCGAGCATACTCTAACGTTGAGTACTTCTGTTTTGCTTTGAAATATAATGAGAATTGTAAGACAATTGATGGAACAGGGTAAAGTGTGTATAGGACACGTAGTGTATTAATCTGATAGCCTAGAAATGTTTAACATTAATTATATTCATTTCTCAAAACACTCATTAACATTTCGGATGAAACGAAAACATAAAAATAATGATATTATCTGGCAAATGAACCAATATTTGTCGACATTTTCTATTTCTTTGCAAAAGGTATAAAAAATAAGCACAATAACGTTCATGTATTTTTTAATGTTTAAAGTTTAGCTGCCTGGCAAAGATTCATTAATTTATCATAATTAACCATCTTCTTAAAAGAGACACCGGTAAAACAGTTTTTTCTTCTAACTGAATTTTCAATCAGATATTCTATTTATGTCCTCGAAATGAACACACCAAGCAGTTCTAGGTGCAAAGATTTTCTCCTCTTGAGATATCCTAAGGTGGGTCAGGTGAGAAGATTTAAGGCTTAACGCTTAATATCGCAGTGAGCCATTGGAACGGAACAAAACCCATCATGTCAAAGGCCTACATTTGTTGTACACTTAAACTATATTCTAAGTTTGTTCTTGTAACCTCCGAGGCTTGTTCTTGTAATGCAAGGTACATAAACATAATTTGGTGATTCTGTTTGCTTTTAAATTTAATTTAACAAGCAACAATGCATTACATTTCAAAATACTAATATGTTTGAAATTATTAAAAGAAATCATTGTATGCGCGAGTTGGGTAAATAAAATCAATATTATTTTTTTAGCATTATCCTATATGTGGCTCCATTTTAAATGTTTATATTTGTTTTACACTTAAACTATATTCCAAGTTTGTTCTTGTAACCTCCGAGGCTTGTTCTTTTAATGCAATGTACGTAAACATAATTTGGTGATTCAGTTTGCTTTTAATTTTAATTTAACAAGCAACAATACATTACATTTCAAAATACTAATATGCTGGAAATTGTAAAAAAAACTCATTATATGCGCGATTTGAGTAAAAAAATCAAAATATTTTTTAATCATTCGCCTGCATGTGGCTCCCTTTTAAATATTTATATTTGCCAGTTTTTTTTTTGTTTTTGTTTTTTCTTCCCAACTAAAGATTGCTAGAACTGGGGACAGTTGCGAAGGAGACAATGGAGGCGGCTTAATTATGGCAACGAGCGCAAGATGGGTTCTTACTGGAGTCGTTTCTTGGGGAAGGGGATGTGATGTGGATAAACACTACGGTGTTTACACAAACGTTGGCATGTTCTATGATTGGATAGAGAGTGTTACAAAATTTAACGAAGAGGAGGTGCCAAACTTTATCAATCTTAATTGAACTTGAATAGTGCACACATGCTGATATAGGATGAACTAGAATATTACTCATTTACTATTGACTATTTACTATTTTTATATTAATAGGCGCAATATATTACTAATTAACGTGCATGCTTTGCTTAAGATGTTTAACTACGTGTAAACGTTATTTTCTGTTTCACTATGGATGAAATGAATAAAATATGTTTCATTACTAGTATTGCTTTTTAGTTGATACAAACTTATTTTTAGTTCGATTGGATACTATAAGCTTATTCTCGAATCCGTCTCTGGAACCAGTCAGTACTTAGGAATAAATTTAAAATTTCTTGCTAAAGGAAACAATAGCTTGCCCCTAACAGGATTTGAACCCGCAGGTCAGCAATCCAGAGTACTAGTCCGTGCGCTAACCTTTTGTCCAAGCCGTCAATCTTTTCCTTGATATTGTTAAAACAGGTCAATTTACACATCGTTCTTTAAAAAAGTCATTGATGTTTATTCATATGTGTAACTTACAGGGAGAAAGGACAGGGAGAACTTAAAAAAACATGAAAATCTGAAGGATACTTCATCTTCAAACAGTTTTTTTTTTTGTTTTTTTTTTTTTTTCAGGCCCCGAAGGTGACCCCATTTATTGCCTCCGTCGCATGACTATTTAAGGGTCGAAGGTCCATCCCTTAACAGTCTTACAATAATGTGTTAAAACATGAAAAGTTAACATAGTATTTACATAATGTAATTTACGGCAAAACTTTTTTTTTTGAAAAATTGAATATGTAAAGGAGGTTATAAGTTCAAGATATAGAAAAATATTACTAAATCTACATTATGCCTTAAACAGAAAACATAATTACTTTTTCTATATTTATGAGTAATACACAAACTAATGATACTAATGGGGTTAGCTAGGAGGCTTGACGATAGAATAAATAGACATACGAAAAAGGATGATTATTTACAAACATCTTATCTTCAAACAGTTGGTGCATTATTAAATTTTAAAGAAATAAAGTTTATACGATATTATTCAAATATGCTTCAAATACAAGAATGTGTTTTAAACGTTTAATCATAATATTACATAGTTCGCATGGCTTTGTTATCATAAACCTAAATTACATGTAATGTAGTTGTCAGGCAATTAAAGGCGAACGACAAATTTCATACGTGAAGATATCTACAATATTTTTTTTTATTTATTAAAATCTATAATTACCGTTTCTATAAAATTGTGTTAATTTAAAATACTTCTTAAGATAAATGGATCTAGGAACATCTTCATGACAAAGTCAATTATGATCATAATCTTTAACGTTATTAGCTCACCAGAGCCGAAGGCTCAGGGTGAGCTATTAGTATCAAAGGGGGATGCTCCGGCGTCCGTCGTCCGTCGTCATGCGTCAACAATCGTCTTCTTCTCTGAAACTACAAGGCAGATTTACTTCAAATTTGGTCTGTAGCATCCTTGTGATGTCACACTTGGATTTGCTCATGTCATTCCAATTGGCCCCTTTAAGGGGTCAGCAGAGCTAAAAATAGAAAAACCTTTAAACATCTTCTTCTACAGAACTAATTGATGGATGATAACCAAACTTTGTCTGTAGCATTCTTAGGTAATCTTTTATCAAGTTTGCTCATATTAATTTGATTGGCCCCTTTTAGGGGTCACTAGGGCTAAAAATAGAAAAACCTTTAAACATCTTATTCTACAGAACTAATGGATGGTTGATCACCAAACTTTGTCTGTAGCATTCATGGGTAGTCTTTTATCAAGTGTGCTCATATGAATTTGATTGGCCCCTTTTAGGGGCCGCTTAAGCTAAAAATAGAAATACCTTTAAATGTCTATTTCTACAGAACTAATTGATGGATGATCACCAAACTTTGTCTGTAGCATTCTTAGGTAGTCTTTTATAAAATGTGCTCATATAATTTTTATTGGCCCCTTTTAGGGGTCACTAGGGCTAAAAATAGAAAAACCTTTAAACATCTTCTTCTACAGAACTAATGGATGGATGATCACCAAACTTTGTCTGTAGGATTGGCCCCTTTTAGGGGCCGCTTAAGCTAAAAATAGAAATACCTTTAAATGTCTATTTCTACAGAACTAATTGATGGATGATCACCAAATTTTGTCTGTAGCATTCTTAGGTAATCTTTGATCAAGTTTGCTCATATTAATCTGATTGGCCCCTTTTAGGGGCCGCTTAAGCTAAAAATAGAAATACCTTTAAATGTCTATTTCTACAGAACTAATTGATGGATGATCACCAAATTTTGTCTGTAGCAATGTTGGGTAGTGTTTTATCAAGTTTGCTCATATTAATTTGATTGGCCCCTTTTAGGGGTTTCTAGGGCTAAAAATAGAAAAAACCTTTAAACATCTTCTTCTACAGAACTAATTAATGGATGATCACTAAACTTGGTCTGTAGCATTCTTGTATAGTCTTTTATCAAGTTTGCTCATATTAATTTGATTGGCCCCTTTTTAGGGGCCGCAATAGCTAAAAATAGAAAAACATTTAGACATCTGCTTCTGCAAACTAATTGATGGATGATCACTAAACTTTGTCTGTAGCATTCTTAAGTAGTCTTTTTATCAAGTGTGCTCATATTAATTTGATTGGTCCCTTTTAGGGGCAGCTATAGCTAAAATTAGAAATACCTTTTAATGTCTGATTCTACATAACTAATTGATGGATGATCACCAAACTTTGTCTGTAGCATTCTTATTTAGTCTTTTATCAAGTGTGCTCATATTAATTTGATTGGCCTCTTTTAGGGGCCGCTATAGCTAGATATTTGGAGCAACTATAGCTTAAATGCCCTGGGCCATGGCATTTCTTCAAAATATTGTTTAATAATGAAAGGAAAATAACTCATGTTGGAATGTTTCCATTTATGTGTACATGGATACATGTGAACTCTCCCAATTGGAGCGGGAGACACCTTCTTTCTCCTGTCAAATTTTTAAAATATTAATATTTTTCTTAGAGTAAGGGGTGTTAATAAAGAAATTTCCCTTCTTTTTCATTTCAAAATTTCCTGTCAATTAAAAAATCTCCCTCTTTTTTTGAAGTAAATTCTCCCTCTTGAAAAAAAGTTTACATGTATGTACATGCTATGCATAAAAAAAGATTTAATGTCTTAATGTTATGACCTGTTTGCTTTACAGAGATCTGAGGTCAATGAGCTTTGTATATTTCTGTTTGTGCTGGGAATTGCATCATTCTAAGGTTCATTTGTAGGTCAATCTAGAGAATTTTCCCCAAGGCCTAAAGTAATGCTTCAAATGTTTCTCATACCTTACTAACTTAGAGAAAGCACATTTCAATAAATATAGGGACACACTGTTACCACCACCACTATGCGGACCACCACCACCATGCAGACCACCACCACTATGCGGACCACCATGCGGACCACCACCACCATGCGGACCACCACCACCATGCGGATCACCACCACCAACATGCAGACCACCACAATGCGGACCACTAACATGCGGACCACCACCACAAAGTGGACCACTATCACCATGCTGACCAATAACATGCGTACCACCACCACCATGCTGACCACTTCCACAATGCAGACCACTAACATGTTGACCATCACCACAATGCAGATCACCACCAACATGCGGACCACAAACTCCATGCTTACCACCCCACCATGCGGACCATTACCACCATGATGACCACATTCACCATGCAGACCACCACCATGCGGACCACCAACTCCATGCTGACCACCACCATGCCCACCATGTGGATCACCACTGCCATGTGGACCACCGCCAACATGCGGACCACTACCAACATGTGGACCACCATCATGCTGACCACCACCACCTTGTGGACCACCACCACCATGTGGACTGCCACCACCATGTGGAACACCACCACCATGTGGACTTCAACCGCCATGAGGACCACCGCCAACATGCGCACCGCCACCAACATGCGGACCACCACCACCATGCGGATCTTCACCACCATGTGGACCGCCACCAACATGCGGACCACCACCATGCGGACCACCACCACCATGGGGACCACCACCAACATGTGGAACCGCCACCAACATGTGGACCACCACCACCATTGTGGTCCACCACCACAATGCGGACCGCCACCACCATGTGGACCACCACCACCATGTGGACCTCCACAGCCATGAGGACCACCGCCAAACATGCGGACCACCACCACCATACGCATTGATATATAAAATATTTAAATTGCGTATATATATATATATATATATATATTATATATATTATATTATATATATATATATATATATATATGTATCAGATATTCATAATATATAGACAAAAAAGTAATGTGACAAGACAGACCGATTAAATTTATAAAAAGGAAACCTTTTAATTTGTTCAAACATTTCTTTGTTTGCTTTTAAGAAAAAAAGTAAAAAGTCGAGCTTTGCCCCAACCTGGTGGTGGCTCTTTATTCTTTGTGTTATTTTAGTATTAGTTTCAAATACACATTTTGCAAACTTGGTTATCACTTGTTGAAAGTAATTTTGCACTGTTTCATACAAGTGTATGTAAAGTTGTTTGCATGTTCACTGCAATACATTTCAATCAAAACAACAGTTTGCCCCTTTTTCCTCTATGTAGTTAAAGCATACAATTTTTTCCCATTCTATTAAAGAGAAAGATAATAACCTGAAATGTTAACTTTCTGGTCAAGTTGACTAGTAGTAGTATACCTATCTTATCTTAAATAAATATTGACCGGTGGTGTTCATCCTGACAAACAGTATACATGTATATTTAAATAATGAGATTATAAGATTATTATTTTTTAGTTAATTAAAAAAAAGAAACAAATTGTATCACAAATTAATGGATGGATGATCACCAAACTTGGTTCCTATAATTTTTACTGGCAAGAAAAAAAATTCAGTGTTGGGAAACCTTATAACTAGAGAGGCAAGTTGAAGTTGACCTGGACTTGTCTTTCTACAAGTTTATTTTTTTTTTTTTTTTTTGAAATGTTTCTATAATCACTGAAAAACAGTTGTTTCTGGTGAGAGATTCAGGGCCATCATGGCCCTCTTGTTTAGATTTACTTCGCAAAACCCTTCCAATTCCCGCCACGATTATAATGTGTTTGTACTTATGTTTGTGTATATGTATAATCATATACAAGGAAAGTTTCCATGACTACTTTTTAATAATATGTTCAATATTTATATATATTGCAAACCTACTTCTAGCATCATGCAAATGTTTTATACTGAACTAATCATTTGTCGAAGATCGAAAAATAGGTTGATTATTTCCACAGTTTGTATTAAAACTGAACGGGAGATTGTCATAATATACACAGGCTGATCACAACTACCATACAAAACAAAGCACATCTCAGTACAAACTATTTAACATTTAATTTACAAAAATAAATGAATATTTATAATGAAAGTAAATGATATGAATGAATGAATAGGAATAAAGAAATAAAAGTTCCGTGTCACGTTTCTAATGTTCTGTCGAATAGCTTAAAAACTTTACACAACAAGAATGAATCTGTCTGTCATAATGACCTTGTGCGTCTTTAAACATCTATTTGCGAGTCCCAAAGAAGATTTAAAATTCGTTCATTATATAGGCATAGTTACACTGAGTGGAACGCTTGAAATATAACTTTCACGATTTTCTTGCATTCCAGAACACATGTTTAACAAAATATACAGGCCCGTTATATCAATTTTAAAGAACACAAATAATTTTGCACTTTATCACAAAATTCTAACTTTCTTATTACTGGACCGAATTTTATGAAAAATATGTCAAAATGCTTGAAATGATACCAAGAAATCTAAGCAATCAATAAGAATACTGAAATAAGCAATTTATCTCGATAGATCTGAATTTTACAAAAAAGATGATACAATAATTTACATTGGATTTAGTATAAAACTGAGGTTCGGACTACAAAAATCAAAGTACTGAAAGCCTTTCTCAGCATTTACGAATTAGTTTTCTTTGTGAGAGATAAACATTGCAGACGAATTAAGCCCTGATTTAGAATATCTCTTACTTTGATGGTTTCTGCTGTGTAGTTATCATAATTTAAAAATTATAATTAACCATCGCCATTTGAGAAGTGTTGCAAAATTATATGTAAAAGTATTATTTTGTTCAATACATTTGAATCATGTTCTTAAAACATATTTGTAAGGTTAAAAATATATATGCACAGTAAAAATATATATTGACATTAATTAATATATAAATAGCACATGGGTATGTAGTTAACAGTAAAAATATCACCCCTAAGAAAATACTGTTACCCGTAAAGCCTCGGGAAACAGTATTTTCACGAGGGATGATATTTTTACTGTTACTCACCAACCCATGTGTAATTTATTTTAATACCCCGAACAAATCATTTGAACATTTCAATTCAATCTACCGGTAACACAATTGAACCATGTGTAACAATAACTCAACCATCCTTTCTTTGCAAGTTGAAAAAAACATGACCAAATTTTTATACTATTAAAAAGTACTGTTACCCTGTAACAGTACAAATGTCTTAGTCACATGGTACATTTGCTTTAACTGTAAGAATAACTCCCAGTGATCTATGGGAAACTTTCTTTACAAAAACGTGATATACTGGTAAGTTAAGTTGGTGTAAGCTGCGATCCTACTGCAAAGAAGCTGTTCAGCTCTTGATTGAAGATATTCCAAAGACAAACCGGGATCGGGCAAAGGTTTAAAATCTGCCTGTGTTGCCAACTCCCTGAATTTGGTTAACTGAAACCGAGAAAGAGCATCGCAAATTCCATTAGAACGGCCATGGACGTGGTTGCCTTTAATTACAATGTTAAGATTTAGACACCCTAACGCTAGACACCTGACCAGACACATTACTTGCACTGATTTCGATGATAATGTATTTATTATCTGAACTACTGCCATGTTATCGCGGTTAAATCTGATTTGTTTAACAAATTCCGAGCACAAATTATATAACGCAACCAATATAGGAAATAATTCTAAAACTGTTATATCTGATGTAAATCTGCGGGTGTGCCCTGAGAGCACTGTCTGAATATAATTTAACATTTTCGATAGTAATCCAGAATTTGTCATGAAATACAGATATACCATTAGAATTTTTAAGACAATATAACAACATTTCTAGATCTAAGCGAATATCTTTCTTTATCCTTTTACGATGATATCATTTTTGTAAGACCGCGAATTGCATTTATTATACGGCGAATGACCCCTTAGGAGATTGCATCTTGTTTAAAGATGTTTTAGAATTTCTTTCATCTTATGCAACCTCATTAATCATGGACCTTGGGATACTGACAGTCATTTGATCAGAATTTAGCTCAAGCCCAAGAAACACCAAAACTTCCGACGGACCTTCAGTTTTTTTTTCATGTGCTATGGGAACCCCCAATTTAGCGAAAACCTCTTCAAAATGGCTTAGCTTACGAATGCACAGATCTGGCGTTTCATTTCAACCTAAAAGGTCGTCTAAATGATACAATAATTTACCCGATTTCATTTCTAATTTTACACAGAATTCAAAAAAAACCTAGCAAATCGTTCAAAGGTAATGCAGCTTATAGATGCTCCGAAGTGAAGAGCTTTATCAAAATAATATTTCTTGTATGGAATACAAATTAATTCAAAATCGAAAGACCTCACTGGTATTAATCTATTTGCATTTTTCACGTCAGATTTAAATAGTTTACAGTTGCTTGCACCAACTTGACAGCTTCGTCAAAACTTGTGTATTGAACAGTACAGAGTGTCGGGTCGATATAATCATTAATTGGTACACCAGAGGGATAAGACAAATGGTGAATCATTTTATATTCGCCGGGAGCTTTTATATTCGCCGGGAGCTTTTTAAGGAAAGCAATGGACGAATCGGGGAAATACTGGGCGTTGAGTGAATGGACCTGCTACCCTGCCTGCTTTGACTTATTTATTTATTTGCGATTGAATTATTTCTGGATAAAATGCTGTCGAGCGTAATTTTTCTGAGTCACGCGGTACTCTATGCTCTGAAAACTGAATAGAGAACCCGTGCATAAAACCCCTGATTCATTTTCGTCATAAAATAAACAAAAATATTTTAGACGTTCTACGTTGACTGGCGATTTCGCTAAATTTGAAAAATTGAACTTTCCAGCGACTACTAGTACTGGGATTGGCGGATCATTTTGTTTGTTGACCCCTTGTGCCACCCCTGAAGTAGTAAACAGCTGGCTTGGTGCAAAAATTGGCTGGGGTTTGACGATTGACAGTTCGTCAACAGAGAAAACTTGTTGCATTGGAACTCTGGATGAACCCCATCACATTTGGAACAATGATGAGAAAAATCTGCAATTTTACCACGTACATGAACCGTTACTAGACATTGCACGTGAATCTACGGGTATTAGACATAGCAGGAATTTGAGTATCCCTCACTTTATTAACAACTGGCGGTGCTGAAATTGTTCATCGTATGTGTTCTTCAGGCAGTACCACGTTGCCGTAAAGCACATTTCCTGATATTAAAGAGATAATGAAGCATTTCATGTACTTTATAAGGATGATTTTAGAGTTATATTGATAAATAAATGATAAATGCATTAGTCCATTTTTCTATTGATAATATTTTCTCTTTACATTCCTAATTCCCACTTTCAATTTGCCCGTCGGCGTTCAATTTGAGAAAACTTCCGTTGCAAAATTAGTAAAGTTCAACGGCGCCTTTAGCAGCAGAGACAAGTTTACGTATTCGCCTTTACAAATTTGTTGTAAGCGATGACGGGACAAGAGCGGCTAAATCATCACTTGCTAAGCGAATCAACTCAGAAGAGTTTGGCGCATTTGGTAGCAATGAATGCAAGAATGTTTGGATTCCGGCGGTCGTGAAGACAAGTTATGGCTTTAAGAGCAGCCACATCCCAACTGAACATTTTCATTAGAAATAGACTGTTTATTTTTATTTGATGGTTTGATACCCGAATCTAAAATAATTTGTTTAAAGTCAATTAAATTTTACCAACCAGCGTTATCCTGCAGGGACCTGATATCTCCACACCAATTTCTTCTGTCTTCTGTCTCGAGCCACGTGCTCCTTGTCTCAAAAAACAAGCTTCCTCTGCGCTGCGCTTTCGCACCCCCCCCCCCCACCACCACCTTAAACTTGTCGAATCAATTCGTAGGCG
The DNA here is from genome assembly GCF_026571515.1 of Ruditapes philippinarum. Classification (NCBI taxonomy): domain Eukaryota; kingdom Metazoa; phylum Mollusca; class Bivalvia; order Venerida; family Veneridae; genus Ruditapes; species Ruditapes philippinarum. Next base: position 20,770 of record NW_026853332.1, read on the forward strand.
TTCGTCAATGACCAATCTACCCTGATTCACCGCTCTTTTTCTCTGTCTAAGCATGTTGAGTCGTCGATTTAGACTAGCTTACTGAGATATCTGCACAGTATTTTAAGGCTTTATCAACTTTTATACTTGAGACCATTCCTCAACACCCCTACGTAACACGCGATAATTTAAACGGGAAAGAAACATATGAATGAAGCGAAATGTGTATATAAAACGGGAAAAAATCACATGAATATTCTCAAACTTAATAAATGAAATGAGTTTTATACAAAATAATGTATATTATTACAAATAAATACAAAAGGTATTCGGTCGACTATATTTATAAATCCCGCGCTAAGTCGCGGTGGTGTTTGGGATGTTTACTACATACAGGTTATCGATTTACTATTTGCAAACTTTTTCTGTCCGTCGTAGGGGATGTTTGTTTGTTTTTATTCAATTTTGCTAAAACCATCACGTGATCAATATACATGAATGTGTGAATTTAATTTTCATTAAAGTTATGCCTTTCGTCGGAAATATAACAGTTTTATGTACAAATAGTTTGATAAAAAAACATAATTCCAGAAATATTAAAAATAATAAAATCATTGCAAAATAATGAATGCATATCAATTGTAAATTTGTATATGACAACTCACCCTTTACACAAAACATAATAGACTCAACCAAAACAAGCGTCTGCTTCTTTACCTAACTATGAAGTTGCATGGCCATGATTTGCAAACCAAATTTAAGAGCTAAACCTATTGTAAAAATAATACTATGACCACAGCAGAGTTCGTACATGAAAATATTTATAGACAATATTAAGAAAATAAATTAAATAATAATTGCTCATAAAATATATTAATGTTCTAAAAAAATTATAATGAAGTTAAAATATAGGACAAAAAATGGACAATAATAAAGAGAAATAAATTATATGTTAATTACATGTATATGTTAAATTTATGTTCTAAAACATATATTTTTGAGGTTAAAAATATATATGGACGATAATGAGAATTATAGGAAAGTCAAATTAAGTTTGTAATAGCCAATGTCATTGGTTTGTACATTCCAATATGGCAGCTCGTAGGAAAAGACGGAAAAGGCAAAGCATGAGTGGAGTGTACACTTAGCATATAAAGCATCGCCTTTAAAGCACGAATTTCTGATAAAGCGTTATCATCCTGATTCTATTACGTCATACACTACTCTCGTGCTCATATGAGATGCGCGCAAACCGTGACCGTGATTATTCAAAGCGCTATAAGATTTCGTCCTGTGCAGACGAATCTTTTTATCTACAGGTGCTGTAGAAATTTTTCGTGACCGTGCAGTAAACTTTTTATAGTCTCTAAGCCTAAACAAGCGTGCTTATTTCTTTTTATATACAACGTGGTTGTATTTTACATTTAAATTTTAGGCAACGAGGTTGCTTAAATATTGCTTGGTATTTTGAAATTTATATTTGTTTGCAATTTATTTGGTATCAAATATATAAAATAGATAAATACAGAATCCCTAAAGAAAGCCCAACACGGCAAAATTGAAAATGTTGCAGGCTCGGTTTGATTGAGCCTGTTCATGGACAGTACTGGAATGTGCAAGTTACCGTCCACGCCCCCTAGCACCGGCTTAAGCAGAATTCAACATTTAAACATGAAATAGTAAAATTTTGAATTTAGAAACATCCGCAGATGTGTTCATACGGCGGTTATCATGGAACCTTCAATGTGACACTTCAGTGCCATTCCATGAAAAGCGGCGTATGGTCCCCAAGTAATAAAAAGCGTGTGCCCTAAACGAGAAAACAATGGGCGGAACTAAATAAAATGGAATTTTGAAAGAGGATCAGAAGCCCAAGTGTTAGGGTTTGAGAATATATTTTTGTCAATCAGCTGTTCAATATGGCGGAAAGCATGTTGCAAGGAAATTCAACACACTTGCCAAGCAAAGAAATAGACAGTGCTTCGTTGAAGCCAAGTACTTCTGGTGTAAAACAGACTGAATCATCTTCCTGTAAGAAAGAAACATCAAAAAAGTCTGAAAAACAGCCTGTGAAAGCATCTGGGTCGTCTGTTAAGTCTAAGACCAACGTTTCATGTGATACTGAAGTGTTAAAAATTTTGCAACAAATGAACTCTAACATCAATAAACAGGGTCAAGATTTGAAAAATTTATCAGATAGAGTAGATTCTATTTATGATGACTACTATAATGCTCCCCAATATGCTCATGAGTATGAGTCATATGATGATGATCATGATGATGGTAGTTTTTGCCCAGACAGGTATAATAATACATGTACAGGTGAAAATGATGAGGATGATGAAAATTGTCCAAGACAGCTTCAACCTTTACCTAAGAAACAGAAGACATTATTTGAGGGTCTTTCTGATAAGTTCCTTCTTGCAGACAAGGTTGACACAAAAGTAAATGAAGATCTTGCCGAGCTTGTAAACAGATCATTTAGGAACGGTGTTCCTGAAGAGACGGTGCAAGAAATAATAAAGGGAATTTTGAGACCCCAAAACTGTGAATCCTTGACCAAAACAAGAGTTAATCCAGGTATGTGGAGATTGTTAAAGCCTCAAACTCAAACTGATGATGCTAAGATGCAGTTAATTCAGAATTGTGTTATTAAAGCCTCCATTAACATTGTCAAATTGTTGCATAAACAGGGTGATACTGATTCTGAAACATTCGAGTTGGGATCCAATGCTTTGGCGTTGCTGGGCCATTCTAACAAGCTTCTTAACAACAAACGAAAAGAATCCCACAAGAATGATTTTTATCCGAAATTCTTTCCTCTGACGTCGCCCAGTTTACCATTTACAGATTTCCTGTATGGAAATGAAACTGACATTAACAAGAATGTCAAAGATATACAAGACATGAGCCGAATTGGTAAAGTTGGTCGTGCTCCTCGTGGAAGAGGGTACAGAAATTTTCCGTACCGTAGAGGTGGTCGCTCATTGAGACGAGGTTACAGAGGTAGAGGGTTTAAGCCTTCTGAAACTGCATCATTTTCGAGTGCAGGTTATTCAAAAAACTTCAAGGAGGGGCAGAAGAAATAAAACAGGTTAGTCAAAAATTTGAAGCTGGTAGATTAAGATTTTATGAAGAAAATTGGAGAAAAATTACACAAGATGAAAATATTTTGGACATTGTGAAACATTGTGAGTATTGAGTTTTTGAATTCAGAAAATCCTATTCAAACACACTGTATTTCATCAAAATTCAGTGAGAGTGAGGCATTGATTGTAGATAATGAAATTCAAAAGTTACTTGAAATGAAAGTTATAAAAATGGTATTTCATCATTGTAATGAATTTATTTCTCCAATTTTTCTTGTACCGAAAAAGAATCCTGGTGAATACAGAATGATATTGAATTTAAAAAAATTGAATCAAAAAATAACATATCATCATTTCAAGATGGATACATTTGAATCAGTATTATATTTGGTTAAACCTGGTTGTTATATGGCATCAGTAGATCTTAAGGATGCCTATTATTCTGTATTCATTGCGGAAGAAGATCAGGTAAAATTGAGATTTGAGCATCGTGGTATATTGTATCAATACCAAGCATTGCCAAATGGTATTTCTTTTGCCCCAAGAATATTTACTAAACTCATGAAACCAATATATGCTTCGCTGCGTGTACGTGGGTACAAAAATTCAGGTTATATAGATGATTCCTTTTTATCTGGTGATACATTCTCAGAATGTGAACAAAATGTCAAAAATACAGTAAGTCTGATGACTGATGTTGGTTTCATGATAAACACTAAGAAATCTGTTCTTGTTCCAACAAGAAAAATCACCTTTCTAGGTTTTGAAATCAATTCTGAAAAAATGGTTGTAACCCTTCCAGAAACAAAAGTGTTAACACTATTGCAAGAATGCAAAGATCTATACAGAAAATATCAAGTTTCAATTCAAATTGTAGCTAGAATTCTAGGCCTGATGGTCTCAAGCTTTTCAGCTGTTGAGTATGGTCAACTTTTTTACAGAAAAATAGAAAAAGAGAAAATTCATGCATTAAAACTTCCGAAAGGTGACTATTCTTGTAAAATGTATGTAACAGATGAAATGAAAAGTGAACTGAAATGGTGGATAGATAATTTGTGTTCCCAAGAAAGGGTTATTGATCATGGTAATGCAAATTTAGTCATTGTGTCCGATGCCTCATCCTTAGGATGGGCTGGAATATGTGAGAATCAAGAAATGGGTGGTAGATGGACCACCACAGAGGCAGATCATCATATTTGTTTGTTTGGATTTTTACGGCACGTCAACACATAACTGGCCATATCGTGCCGAATGCTATAATAGGCTTTAAATGTTATGTTAAACTTTGTAAATGACAATAGAAATGAACCAATTAGAGCCTAGAATACAGGTTTATCTCTTTCAAATAATCAATTATGTTTTTTGATGGAATTGTATTAAAAAAGTCTTTGAGTGAATTTACAGGATAAAATCTATTACGGGCCTGTGACAAATCATGACATTCAAGAAGAAAATGCTTGACAGTAAAATTTTCATTACAACCTACACAGAAAGGGGCATTATCATTTGTAAGGATATAAGAATGGGTAATTTTAGTGTTTCCAATTCGGCATCGAAGAAGAACTGTTTGATCTCGGCGGTTTGACAGAGATAGAGATGGTGACACAAGAGATGGGTTTATATCGTGAAGTTTATCAAAAAACGGCTTTGTCCCAATTTGCTTTCCATTCAGATGATACGACTTTCTTTACAGCCGGTCTAATATCACAAGCAGGTAACAATAAGTCAGTTTTTTTGAAAATTTAATGATTGTTTCGCTAAAGCATCTACTTTTTTATTCCTCGTATACTTACATGACTTGGAATCCAATATAATTAAACAGATTTTGTTTTAAGTATAACAGATTTTGTTTAACGTATAACATGAAATCGTAAAAAAAGTGTCCTTATCATGACATTGTCAGATTTTTTATTTTTAATGGATATTAAAAACAGAAAGCGAGTCAGAAAATATCACAAATTTATCGTGGGTATGCTGTGCTATGTATGACAATGCTAAATCGATAGCTTTTGCTTCAGCAGTAAAAATTGATGCATTATCTGGTAACCTCATACTAGATGTAAAATTATTTTCAAACACAGCCGCACCTACTCTGCAACCTTCTTTTGAACCGTCCGTATAAATATGTATAAAATTTTCATGTTCTTCCTTAATTGCTAGAAACTTCTCTTTGAAATGTTCATGTGAATTTGATGACTTTTTTATATTTGAAAGGTTAATATTTATTTCAGGGGAATTATAAGTCCAAGGTGGAACATCCTCATCGTCATTTTGAAGGATACTGACAGGATTAATTTTAAGTTTATCTAAATCATCTTTTAAACGAAGGCCTAATGGTTTAATTTCATTTGGTTTGTTAACAAATTTTTCAATATAACTTGGTTTGAAAATAATATTTTTGGCTGGATTTTTGCTATTTGATGAAATTCTAGTTGCATATTGAAGTGGTAGCTTCTTTCGACGAAGTTGAAGATCATCATATAAATTATTTAGAGCTCCTAGCAGCTTATCTATCTGTTACAGCTTTCTGTAAAGATAAGTCTAACATACATGTCCAAGTACATTCAGATAACACTTGTACAGTAGCTAACATACGAAATATGGGCAGTTGTAGATCTTTAGAATGTAATGACTTGGTGCACAAACTTTGGATTTGGTGCATAGAGCGTTCAATTTGGTTGTCATCTACCCATATACCAGGAAAAAGTAATATTTCTGATAATGGATCAAGAAATTTTAAAGAAAATGTTGAATGGAAACTAAATGAAAAAATCTTCAGGGATATAACAGATCTCTGGGGATTACCTGAGATAGATATGTTTGCATCAAGATTAAATTATCAATTGTTAAAATATGTTTCATGGAAACCAGATGCAGAAGCATGTTTTGTTGATGCATTTTCTTTAGATTGGTCTAAAATGTTCATGTACATGATTTTCTGTCCTTTCAGTTTAGTGGGACGAGTTCTTCAGAAGCTGAGGCAGGACCAAGCAGAATGCATTATGTTGGTGCCACTGTGGCCAACCCAGAACAATCGTTTGAAGGTAGAAACATTTCAGAGGGGGCTGCCAACATTATCATGTCCTCATGGAAACGTTCAACACAAAATCAATACTCAGTTTACATTAAAAAATGGTTTCAGTTCTGTGATGAAAAACAAATTAATCCAGTTCAATTTACTGTAAATGTTATTTTAGATTTCTTGACAATATTATTTAAATCTGGACTGTCATATGAAAGTATTAATGCTGCAAGAAGTGCTTTATCAGCTCTAGGAATTGTGTTTGATGGTTTTATTATCGGAAAACACCCACTTGTTATAAGATTTTGTAAAGGTGTATTTAATATGCGTCCACCTCAAGCAAGATATAAAGAGACATGGGATGTTAGCAAGTCAATAGAGTATTTAAAATCTCTTACTCCAGTTCAGGATTTATCATTGAAGTTTTTAACTTTAAAACTTGCAATGTTAATTGCTCTTACTCAAGCTTCCAGAGCTCAGTCTCTACAACTGTTGTCAATTGAAAACCTAAGGAAAGGTTCTGATTTCTATGTTTTACATTATGTTTTTTATGTTTGGGGTCCGCCTGGGCTCCTTGCCATTGGTTCTTGTTGCTGGGTCATATGGGGGTTGCGTTCATTGAACGCCGCCTTTCCTTGTTGATCTTGTTTTTTATATTTTACAGTATAAAGGTTCATTGAAACAATCAAAGCCAGGATGGCGTGTACCATATGTTATGTTGAAAAGTTATCCAGACACAAGATTATGTGCTGTAAATACTTTGGCTGAATATATAAGTAGGACTGAATTATTACGTAATAATGAACAATCGTTATTTATAAGTTATTTGAAACCACATGCAGCAGTGACTTCAAGTACTATTAGTAGATGGTTAAAAACTGTTATGAGTTTATCTGGAATTGATATTTCAATATTTAAAGCTCACAGCGTCAGGTCGGCTTCAACTTCAAAGGCCAGGGCCTGTCATATTCCTATTCATGAAATATTGAGTGTAGCAGGATGGAAAAATGCAAACACATTTGCGCAAATTTATCATAAAGATGTTCAGCAAGAAAATGCAACTTTTGCACATGCTGTGTTATCTTGTTAATTCACCTGATATAAGGTGTGTGCTATGCTTAACTTTCCTATGGGACCAAAATTTTGTTCTGTTGCTTTAAAGTCTCATATGAGCACGAGAGTAGTGTATGACGTAATAGAATTCCCCCAATCAAACGAGACTTACCTGAAGTTGATGTTTGGTTGGAATTCTATGTAGTCATACAGCTACTCGAAGGGATCATATGCCCTCCCTTTAAGGTATATGTATTTCCCTCCCTAAATTTATGTCGTAAGCTTTACGATATACATTCAATTTATACATGAAGTATTGGTTTGTTGTTTAGACCAAAATTTTGATATTTGTGCTTTTAATACTGAATAATCACGGTCACGGTTTGCGCGCATCTCATATGATCCCTTCGAGTAGCTGTATGACTACATAGAATTCCAACCAAACATCAACTTCAGGTAAGTCTCGTTTGATTGGGGGAATTATAATAGACTATAGTGCAGTGGAAATGATCAGTGTCACTGTGAATGTCACTGGTAAATAGTTCATATGCTTAATTTAATCCTCCTTATCAATATATACGTATATGAAATAAATTTTAAAGTCTTCAGGACATACATTTGTATAATAAAAGCTTTTCATTTATATTCCTAATAATTTAATCACCATATGAACCTATGTGAGGAAATCACGTAAGATAACTAAAGAATCATCTGAAAATACAAATACTCTTGTTCATGTGACATATATATGAGGAATTACCATGTACCAAGGGATCATCTACATGAACATATTTTCGCAAGCACATATTCGTATAATACGCAACAGACTGGTTCGATTGCACAATGGGAATCAAACAGGGATGCAATTTTTCACCGTTAATTTTTATGTATTTTCAAATGACTTAAAGATATGATCAAGGTTTGCAGATAAGAAAAGAAAAAGCCTTCATTCTGCTGTATGCTGATAATATTGTAATGATAGCAATTTAGAAACTAACTTACAAACCATTTTAAACATTCTGCAAGAATGACGATCGATACTTTAATACATAAAATGTACATCACTGTGCAATCTTACTGCTTGTTTGTTTTGTTTGGTATTACGGCGCACCAACACTATACATGTCATATGGCACAACATCAGGAACGATGATTTTGGCTAACCTCGAGTGTTACAGAATTTAAGCAACTCTAAGGGGGTAAAAACCACTTCACATGCTTGAGGTAAGAGATGCATAGATTCCAGTCATTCGAACCCATTTAAACGCCCTGGC
>NW_026853333.1:0-4271 GCF_026571515.1 Ruditapes philippinarum
ACTGAATTAGCATATCGACTTTGAAGAAGTCTTAGTATCAGGTTAGATTGAATTACAGTGATAACTTAATCGCTTATATTTTGCAACAGAGTTTACATTAGTATCTAAACATTATGAATACAAATATAAATTGGCAAGGTCATAAGTGAGTAAAGTTGTGAGGTAAATAGTTATACAAAACGAATAATCAAAGACAACGTTTTATTATTCAGACCAATACATAAAAAATCCAACTATCATGAAAGTTTAGGTGTGGAACAAGTGCCTTGGTGTTGATGGACACTAATTTTCAAAACTCATAACGGCTATTTGGTGGGTTGCAATTTCTTCCATTCAAGATAAATCTTCTTGAAGTGGTATTCGTAACTGTTTGATCTTATTTATTTTATCTTGGCTTGAAATTCACTATATGTAAGCAATGTAAACATAATTGTTCTCGTTGCCGACTAAATACCTGTGATTGTATACAAACTATATGTGCTATAAATTCTAATATATTTAGATGATAAAAATTGGACAAAGGTTGCTTTCAGTACGATGCAATTGAAAGAAAATGTATTTGAAACTAAATAACTGAAAAGAAATCTAAATGAAAAAATAATAACAAAGAAGAAACATGTATATGTCTATTCGTACAAAAAAATAATGTTTCATAAAATATAAAAAAAAGAAAAAGGACTGACTTCGATAAATAACTAATTTGAAAGGGATTGTTTTTTTGTTGTTTTTGTTTTTTTGTTTTTTTTTTTTTCTTACAGCAGGACGATTTTTTATTCCTTGTATTTGGCAGTATGTGAAAATCAAGTATTAAACAAGGACTGTCGTAGATTCTTAAATTAATATGTTTCGATCAGACAAAAGCAAGATGTATTATTTGATTTATTCTCAAGCAAAGCAAGGCTTTTGAATTTCTTACCAATTTGAAAGTCGTCATCGCTATTTCTATAGTATGAAAAGATATTTCCTACTTCTCTCGTAAATTTAATTAATATGATATTTGAAGAGCAAATGTTTGCTGGATTTTGTTGCACTGATTCAAACATGTTTTATCAGACAGCTTTATCTACGTTATGTAAGCAGCTGATTTTCTTTTATATATCGTTTTACGCCGAGATAAAATTCCAGCCGAGATAACATTTGACAACAGTTTCTAGACAAATCATTCTAGATATGTCTTACTCTCAATTTGTAGCAACAATTACCATGTAAAATATTCTGAACTCCCGGTTAACAAATATCCCTTAATTTGCTTTCAAGAAAAGTTATAGAGTTATATCATTTAGTTATATGTATACAAACACAATACATAAGATTCAACTCTTACATGAAATTGTAATAATAACGTCAAAAAACTAATAAAGTTAACAAGTTGACATACAGATACTAACAAAATGTAAAAATTATATATTCGTGAAAGATATCTTTGTGGCGGAGAACGGGCGCAGTACCTTTAAATTTGTTCTTACTTCCGTTAATAACATACTCTGCCTTACATTGAAGAGTTTTGAGGGTTTCATGGAAAAAAATTGTATCGATTATTCGATTAGCGATTTTTCGAAGGAAGCTCTAATACAGACCATGACTTTGATGTAAAGTTTGATCTTCACCTACAAGCTGTTCTGTCAATTCTTCATCTTAATCCCCTATTTACCCTTCCATTATTTGATGTTTTTTTTCAATTTTAACTCATTCACTGTATGTTCAACGAACTTATTCATTCCTTGCGATGATAAGTTCTCAATGTCTGTTTTAGCAATTCCAATCAGTAAGCTCAAAACACTGTACACGGTCCTTTAACTTATTGGAGCAGTAGTCTAAGGAGCAGTAGTCTAAGGTGCAGTAGTCTAAGAAGCAGTAGTCTAATGAGCAGTAGTCTAGTGGTAGGACGCGCGCTTAAGGATTTTTTTCATTACCTTTTAAATGATTTTAGTAAAATAAATGTTTTGATCATGCAAATATGTTGTGGCACTTTTCTAAATGACCTTTGCAACATTTTTTTCTGACCATATTTTGTCATCCTTGCTATGAAATGTGTCCATTATGTATCAACAGATTAGTGTTAGACATAGCCACCTGCTTTTGTATATGTTCTTAGTGATTTTTTATAATTTATAGACATTTAAAAATTATCAAAATAGTAGATTATTTTTTAAATGTGCATCGATTATTGATCGACAGAAAAAAAATCAATAATACATCAATATCGACATCGTCTCTATCGATGTCAGCTCTACAACGAACAGTGCACATGTCAATATACAGAACATACATACGAATCAGGATTATATCTGAGAAGGTAACGACAAACTATTTAAGTATAAATACATTTATGTTGTGTTTAATACATATACATGTATAGTACCATTTGATTTAAATGTAAACCGGTTTAAAGTTTTAAACCTTTTTTGAATTACGTATATTTACCACGAGATTAATATAAACTGAATATATCCACATTTCTTACCACATTTTAAGACATGAAACATAGACAATGACCTCAATTAGGACGGGGCGTGATTAAAGTTGATAAATGTTATACACTTTACATTTTTGACAACATCATGTTTGATACAATGACAATAAAAGAAGATGCGTATACCTCGTTAGTCATTCAAATTTGGTTCATTATTTTTTTTTTCGATGAGAAAATTCCGTTCACTAGTGATTAACCTTTGTTTATCGGTTACACTCCATGGTAAACTTTAATTAATTCAGGCAAGTTATTATTCTTTAAATGCAAAACGTTGTATTACAGTATTATTTTATTTATCAAATAGACAGAAATAGAATCCCTAAAGAACGGCAAAAAACGCCCAAATTTGTATATGTTGCATGCTCTGTTTGATTACGTCTGTTCATGAACGGTACTGGAAGGTGCATGTTACCAGCTTAATTTAATCATAAAAATTGATTTTTTTAGACCATGAAGAACCACATCAACATATCTTAAGAGTGATTATACAGTACCCAAGTTGGAATTCTCGAACAAAAACGTATGTCACATGACCAAGTCATGAGCTGTATAACCCTCTATCCATACCAAAATAATATATTAAAGTAAAACACTAATTCGGGAGCATATCAAAATAGAGAAAAAACGAACTCCTTAAAGAATGTCTTAAACGACAGAAATTGAAAATGTTGCATGCTCGGTTTCATTTAGCCTTTTAATGGATGACACTGGAAAGTACACATTACCGTCCATCCGCCTAGTACATTTTTAAGCAGCAAAGTTCAACATTGTATCTTTTTAATATCAAGCCCTAAAAAAATTATATTAAATTTATAGATTAACATGTACATATATTATATGTTTCAGACGGATGATCTTGATTATATTTTATCTTTAAGACAGAGAACATCTTAGTGCTTCTGCTGAGTTACGTGTAACTATCCAGTTACATGTAACTATCCCAAACAAAACAAAAAAAAAAAGTTTAAATCCAATAAAGTCAAAATTGTAATTTTTTAGCGGGGTATATCAAATTTAAGACTTTTGAATCGTATCATTAAGTCTTTACTGATCATTAGCAGCAGCAAACAATTAGCAAAGTTAACATTGAATACCTGAGATAGAATTTGGAGCTTCATACTTTTATTAGCAAAGATATTTAAAGCAGTAGGCTTCCAGAAGACTTATATATCAAAATCCCTCTTCAAAGATATAGAAATCGAAATGTCACTTCAAAATGTTCATTTTTACATTATTGCTTTTAAAACATACAGTTCGCTTTTCCATTTATTGTACTACATCCGAGTTTTGTTCTAGTACAACGTGATTGTACGGGACTGTATTGCTGCCTGTTGTCCGGAACGTACGGAAACCGGGATCGTATCAAACATAAAGAGAAACGAGTAACTGATTTTGTTTTGATATTTGTAGCAATTTGTGGCTCTAAAATTATAATTGATTAATTATATTATATATATGATGGCCAATTTATCAATTTTAACTTAAGCTTGAAATATGATAGGGGCTTAGACAATGACTAAAATTGTTATACGCCCCAAGCATACCGAATACCGGGATTTTTCCGGACCACTTTTGTGACACGTGACCATGTTAAGTTAATTAACTTCTCTATTTATATTGACTACTGCGTTAAGGAAAAACACGATATAATGGCGCTTTTGTCAACATTCTTGAATTAAGATGTCAATAATAATGGATTTAAACAATAAACCAAACTAGACCAGTATTTGTTGTTTACTTGAAATTTTATTACATTATTTTCATTTTTACCATCTGGAAGCCAGAGGCTTTAAATAAA
>NW_026853334.1:0-60710 GCF_026571515.1 Ruditapes philippinarum
CACTGAGGTTTAAAAGCCTAAAAACATAACGTTTGAATTTCTTCCATAATTAAGCTAGGGCACTTCAAACAGAAATATATTCAAAGATATTAAGAAATATACTTTGATATAAATTGAAAATCGTATTTTTATGCTTTTCTTAGGTCGATTTGAGTGAAAAGCGTTTAAACGCTTTTCATTTTAGTCATATTTTTACAATTTGAATAATTATTCTGGAAAGCGAAGTGCGCGAATGATCTGAAATTTTGCACATATATCAGTGGTCTTAACCTTCATCAAATGGTACATTTATCTGGATAAAATATGTTCGATCCCATCATGTCAAAAAACTTCAGTGGAGTCCCTTTAAACTATTTATTAAATAAAGCGTTTTATTCGCGATACAAAATGTTCATTTTATAAAGTACGTTTTTGCATTCTCTTAAACACATACATTATGATGTTAAGCACTTGTATTGTGTGGTCATCTGGGAGACTTATTAATGCGGTATATCAATGCTGCATATTTGTTGCTTTGTTTATGCTCATTCTAGAACGTACTGTTGTATGATACTCAGGAGTATAAGACATGTTTACATTTAATATTTTCCAGACTTTAGTCGAATTTATTTATTCCATTTATATAAGTGATAATTACGCATGAATTAAATCTTTATGTTATAAATAGTTTCAGATTAAATGAAACCAAAATGCTTCTTCCAGCATATATATTTACTTTGACTTATAGGAAACTAATATAGAAAAGCATTAAATCGCAGAAGTCTTTAAAGATAGTCAAAAGAGTTTTTGCATGTTTTCACTTTGTTAAAAATGTATCTTATTTCAATTCAGCGTTTGTGTTAGTTCCTTATATCCGTTTATTGTTCTTAGTTATAATAAAAACGTTCAGGCAAGACATAAACTGTTCATTTTCGAGTTCTGTTAAACACTTACATGTTCCAGTTAACCACTTCTTTGTCGTGGCCTTTAGTCAGTCATTTAATTAAACAGTATATAAATTACTGGATATTAGTTAATATGTATTTATAATATTTGTATATTAACTTATAATTTCGAGAATAGACTGCTATATGATACTTAGGAAGGAAATAAATCATAATGTTTAATATTTTCCGTACTTAGGTCGACTCAAAAAGATTTTTTTCCGCATAGATTGAATGTGTTAGGGGAAATTTAGGAATAAGTGCTTAGTGGACAATATATAATATGTCGAAAAGATACTTAACCCAAGATCGCAAACTATTTTTATCAAAAGAAGAATTGATACTGGTTACTTAAAAATAAGTGCACGTTTTCGGTCAGTGAATAGTTCGGTACTTTGGTTGAAATGATATATATAGCGTTCAGTCAAGAAACAGAATGTTTATTTTATAAAGTATATTTTGCATTTTTTTAAACACTTACATGTTGATTTTAAACACTTGTTTGTGGTAATCTATGGGTTTATTATGCCGTAATACATTGCTGGATATTTGTTTCTTTGTATTTATTCTCATTCTTTAATTGTCAATAAAGAACGGACTGCTGTGAGATACTCAGGAATATAAGACATCTTGTTCATATTTAATATTTTCCAGATTTTAGTCAAATTTACTGAATGTGCCACTAGGTACCTAGAAATTAGCTCTTAGCGCAAACTTTATCCATTAATAGAAATGATAATTTCGGATAAATACAAAATGTAAAATATTCAAGTTATAAATAGTTTCAGATTAGATGAAAGCAATAATGCTTGTTTTACTTTAAGTAATAGCAGACTTATGTCGAACAAATTATTAAATCGCAGAAGTCGTTTAAGATAGTCATAAAATGTTTTTGCATGTTTTGAAATTTGCAATAAAAGAATTTTATCTTAAATTCAGCGTTCGTTTTAGTAATTTATATCCGTTCAGGCTAGACATAAACTGTTCATTTTCGAGTTCTGTTAAAAACATACATGTTCCAGTTAACAATTTGTTTTCGTGGCCTTCAGCCAGGCATTTTATTAAACAGTAAATTAATTATTAGTTTCTAAGTATTTATAATATTTGTATATCAACTTATTATTAGAGAGAATAGACTGCTATATGATACTCAGGAAGGAAATAAATCATTATGTTTAATATTTTCCGTACTAAGGTCGACTCAAAGAGAATTGATATCGCAAAGATTGAATGCGTCAAGGGAAATTTAGAAATAAGTGCTTAGTGGACAATATATAATCTGTCGAAAAGATACTAAATCCAAGATCGCAAACTATTTTTATCGCTTTCAATTTGACTGTAAAGAAAATATATTTTATTTCACTAAGATATGACATGTTTATCATTTATATATTCCGGACTTATGTCGTATCAAAAGAAGAAATGATACTGGTTACTTAAAAATAAGTGCACATTTTCGGTCAGTTAATAATTCGGTATTTTGGTCGAAATAATAAAAGTGTTCAGTCAAGAAACAAAATGTTTATTTTATAAAGTATTTTTTGCATTCTTTTAAACACTAACATGTTGGTTTTAAACACTTGTTGTGGTAATCTAGGGGTTTATAATGCTGTAATACATTGCTGGATATTTGTTACTTTGCATTTATTCTCATTCTATAATTGTGAATAAAGAACGGACTGCTGTATGATACTCAGGAATATAAGAGCGTTCATATTTAATATTTTCCAGCTTTTAGTCGAATTTAGTGAATGTGTCACTGGGTACCTAGAAATTAGCTCTAAGCACAAACTTTATCCATTTATAGAAATGATAATTTCGGATAAATACAAAATGTAAAATATTTATGTTATAAAGAGTTTCAGATTAGATGAAAGCAATAATGCTTGTTCCATCATGTATATTTACTTTAAGTAATAGCAGACTAATGTCGAACAAATTATTAAATCGCAGAAGTCGTTTAGGATAGTCATAAAATGTTTTTGCTTGTTTAAAATTTGCAATTAAAGTATACTATATTTGTATACTTATTTATAGAGAATAGACTGCTTAATGATTCCCAGGAAGAAAATATATGAATATGTTTAATTTATTTCGTACTAAAGTCGACTCCAAAGAAGATTTTTTATCACGTATTTTGTCTGAATTCAGCATTTCCATATTCGAATTAGTTAAAAGGTTTTAGCATCTTGGATGCTCTGATTGTGCTTAAACTATTTATAAATAAAGCGTTTTATTCGAGATACAGAATGTTCATTTTACAAAAGTATTTGTTTCGCATTCTCTTAAACACATACATGATGATTTAAGCACTTGATTTGTGTGGTCATCTGGGAGATTTATTATGCGGTAATACAATGCTGGATATTTGTTTCTTTGTATTTATGTTCATTATATAATTGTTAATAAGAACGTACTGATGTATGATACTCAGGAATATAAGACATGTTGATATTCAATATTTTCCGGACTTTAGTCGAATTTACTGAATGTGCCACTAGGTACCTAGAAATTAGCTCTTAGCGCAAACTTTATCCATTAATAGAAATGATAATTTCGGATAAATACAAAATGTAAAATATTCAAGTTATAAATAGTTTCAGATTAGATGAAAGCAATAATGCTTGTTTTACTTTAAGTAATAGCAGACTTATGTCGAACAAATTATTAAATCGCAGAAGTCGTTTAAGATAGTCATAAAATGTTTTTGCATGTTTTGAAATTTGCAATAAAAGAATTTTATCTTAAATTCAGCGTTCGTTTTAGTAATTTATATCCGTTCATTGTTTTTAGTCTTGCTTCTTTGTATAAATTATATTTGTATACTTATTCATAGAGAATATACTGCTTTATGATGCATAGGAAGGAACCATATGATTATGTTTCATTCATTCCGTCCTAAGGTCGACTCCAAAGAAGAATTTCTATCACATACTAGTATACTGAATGTGTTAATAGTAACTTAGGAATTAGTGCACAGAGGAAAATAGATATTAAAATGTCGAAATATACTTAAACCCAGAAATTGTAATTTATACGCTAACTGTTTTTATTGCAAGAAAGTATCTTGTATCTCAGTAAGATAAGAAATTTTTATCATTTATATATTCTGGACTTAGTGCGTATCAAAAGAATAATATGTATCGAGTATTGAAAGTGATACTTGTTGCTTCAAAATTGGTGTTCAGTGCAATATCAAACCATCATCTATATTAATTATTATTCGGGAATAATACAAAAAATAAAATTGATATGACATGAATAATTTCGGATCAGACCAAAGCAGGTTCGATATTAACAATATGTATATTACAATTGAGTAATATGTCGAAAAAAAGATTAAACCAACAAAGTCGTTATACATTGTCAAGACTTATTGCACGTTTTCAAATTATAAAACAAAAACGCGTCTGAATTCAGGATTTCATTCTTTGTGTTTGTGAAGTAGTTAAAGTTTTAGATTCTTGAATGCGTTTTGTGTTCTTAAACTATATATATGAGATCGCAGTCGAGATATAGAATGTTCATTTCATAAAGTTTTTTGTCGCTTTCTCTTAATCACATATTCGGTATTGTTAACTGCTTGTTTGCCGTGGCCTTAAGCAAGGATTATTGTATGCTTTGTATAATCATTTATAAACAGAACAGAACAGAACAGAAGTTTATTCAATAAAATTGACTTGAACACATCGGTTCATCGTCATTCACATTATACAATTACATGCATGTAATATAGCGAGAGTGAATATAATATTATCAATCATTTACTTTACACATCATATATACATGTGTACAAATGCAGTACCAAAAACAGATATTATCAGCATACATATTTAGGTGTATAATCATTTACTTTAACATATTCTTTTATACTATAGATATTTGCACATAAAATGTACGTTTACTAATACAAATAATTAAGGTTATTTTGCCTTTGCTTAAAAGCTTTAATACAGAAAATTGCAAGTCTATTTAATTTTACAGAGCTACCACATTTTAAAAGTTCTATGAATTTAGCCATACTTGGGCGCGTATAATAATATTTGGGAATATACTGTATTCTTAATAATCTATATACAGGACATATCATAACAAAATGGAATTCATCTTCTATATCATTTGTTATACATAAGTTACATTTCCTTTCAGCTCTTTCAACACGGCTATGCCTTCCAGTCTCTATATTTAATTGGTGTGATGATAAAAGTAATTTAGCAATAATATTTCTATGTTTTACACAACGTAACATTTCTAAATAAGGTGATAATTGAAAAACAGTTTTTACTTCTTTATACAGGGATAGTGATGATCTATTATCAACATCTTGTCTCCATTCAGTTGTAAATATATCTAAAAGTCGTAATCTTAAAATCGGAATAAAAACTTTAACATCTACCGATTCTGGAAATAACCAGACATCATTAAAACCAGCACTTTGTAGTATAGAACAAACATTCGAAGCCCAATTTTTAACACCATTATTTCTCTCCAAATCTTTTCTAAGGTCATCTAAAACAGTGTACATAATACAATTATTGCGTTTCTCATCATAAATTCTGAGAAAGTATTTTACAATTCTTATATGTCTAACTATATACAGAGGGTATCGTCCAAATTCACCATACAAAGCGGAAGTACATGTTGACATTTTTACATTTAAAATCCATTTTAGAAATTTTTTATGAACCCTTTCAAGATTTTCAGCTTTAAGATATCCCCAAACTTCACATGAATAGTTAAGTATAGAGGCAACAAATGAATCAAATAATGCAAGCATAATTCTAACAGGTACTTCTAACTGCTTTGTTATAGATAATAATGAACTCATTGCCCGGAGACCTTTTCCGGCCAACGTTTTCGTTGCATTCATATATGAGCCGCCACTTGATAAAACAATTCCAAGATAGTTAAAACTATTTACAATTTCTATATTCTGACCACCGTATGTAAAATTGACAAAGTTGCTATTTCTACCACCCTTTTTAAAAATCATTACTTTTGTTTTTTCTATATTTACTTTGAGTTTCCATTTTGTACAATACTTTTCAAAATTGTCTAATGATCGTTGTAAACCTTCTGCAGTTTCAGAAAATATAACAGCATCATCTGCAAATAATAATAAATATATGGAAATTTGATCTAAAGTAAAACATGCTGTTTGATCTTGCTGTAAGTACATTTCAACATCATTCATAAATAAAGAAAAGAGCAATGGAGAAGTTATTTCCCCTTGTAATAGTCCAATATCACAGTTGAAAAAATCTGAAAGATTATTCATATGTTTAACACACAATTTGATATCTTCGTATAATGAACGAATAATCTTAAATAGTTTTCCATTAACACCAATCTTTATAAGTTTTGCCCAAAGCCCATTTCTATAAATAGTATCAAAACATTTCATAAGATCTATGAAACAGCAAAATAGTTTGTTTTTTTGCTTAATCTGTTTTTCAATCAAAGCATTCAATATAAATATAGCATCAACTGTACTATAATTTTGTTTAAACCCAAATTGAGCATCAGATATTACATCATTTTGTTTTGCCCAGCTTTTCAATCTTTCATTTAATACTACGGTAAACAATTTGGCAAAACAGCTTATTAAAGTTATACATCTGTAATTATTTGTATCATTATGATCTCCCTTTTTGTATAATGGTATTATTATACCCTTTTGTCCATGACCTAGGAAAACACTGTTTATCTAGTATGTAACTGAAAAAAATATTTAACTGTTTATCGAGTATGTCTATAGCCTCTTTAAAGTATTCATATATAACATTATCTAGTGAACATGCTTTGTTTGTAACCAATAATTTTATTGCTTTTCTAATTTCTTCTATAGAGAAAGGTGCATCGAGTTCTTGAAACGTAGAGCTTGATTCTGATTCAGAGAACATGTTATTGTCGAGATCATTCATAATATCCACATATTCATCATCTTTTTTTTTTAAAAATCTGAACTTAAATTTTTGAAATGATTTAAAAAATTCGGATATGTTTGTATTGTCACCATTTTCTTTTTCTTTATTTTTCTTAAATATTTTCCAAAATTCTTTCGGTTTTTTATTTTTCATTTCATTCATTTTTAACGCAAGAGATCTATTATATTTTTTCTTTGCAGCCCTGCAACAATACTTATAATCAAATCTTTCAGCGTATAAATTGTTTTTATTTTCAGCTGATTTGTTAAGATTGAACTGAGACATTGCGTTAATATGTTGCCGCTTTTTATCTTCACATTTTTCATTGAACCATTCTTTATTTGAATTTGAATTGGTAAAGAATGCATGTGTTAGGTTTTTACGTCGTGTCTCAAAATATTTATCTCAATTATTTGTCAAAATTGAGTAAAAATGTCAACCAGCTTATCCGTATCAGCCCGACCATCTATACATGTATTCAAATCATAGCATAACTGTTCTACATTTTGTGTTATATCATGTAAAAATAATTGCTTATTATCCGGATTCCAGCGGTTAGAAAATGCGGTCCGGGATATCTGTGCAACATGTTACGGTATATGTTTTCAATGCAAATGAGACAGGTGCATGATTTGAGTGCACTGTATAATCATGTACCTCAAAAGCAGATATATGTTCAAAATTTCTTAAATCTGTCAACAATAAGTCAACTTGGCTTTCCCCGTTATAAGTAAAACAAGTTGTTTTACCTATATTTAAATCATTTCCTAAACGACCATTAATTATACGTAAATTTAAACCGTTACAAAGATCAAGAAGGCGATCTCCAAAACAATTTGAACCAAGATCACGGGTTGCTCGTGGTAAATATGAATCAATTTCAAAATTATTGTGTCCTTTTAACGGTTTATCATTCATAATAAAATCGGATTTTCTGCCGACTCTGCTATTCAAATCGCCAAAAACATAAACTTGACCTTGATCTTTGTAACACTGAATATCCGCCTCTAGTTTGCTAAATATATCAAAATCGTAAATATTATTGGCGAATTTTCAGGTGCAATATAGGTTGAGCATAAGTAAATGTCTGTTAAACGAAAATATATTTTATCAAGTTTTCGCCACATAATACAGTAAACTTAGCTTTATTCATTTTGTTAATGAGTTTTTTTACATATATTAAAAGTCCTACACTACATCTTTT
This sequence comes from Ruditapes philippinarum, assembly GCF_026571515.1. NCBI lineage: Eukaryota > Metazoa > Mollusca > Bivalvia > Venerida > Veneridae > Ruditapes > Ruditapes philippinarum. Next base: position 8,055 of record NW_026853334.1, read on the forward strand.
GGCTCTTTTGTTTTGGTATTTACGATATGAATTATATAATTTATATCCATTTAGATCAAGAACAGAATTCTTATTAGACCAAGTCTCATTTAAAAATATTAAGTCATAATTTCCAATAAAGGTACTAAAATCACTACTTGATCGCTTATCATTCGTTAAACCTTCAATGTTCCAAAAAAGACACTTAAGGTCACTCTCGCTATTATCCTATTTCTTGACCGGCGCATTCTCTCCTCTGTACAGCATGCCATCTATGTATAATTTGTCTCTCCTCAGAAATGCTTCCTTGTTTTCTTCCCTGGCCTTTACCATGATCGGAATAAGTCGTCTCCTATTTTCCAAGACTTCCTTCGTGTATTGTTCACTCACCCCGTATGGTTTTTCAATTGATTTTGAGTTTATGCGTACTTTTTCTCTGTCAGGGAAAAATGCAAATTTTGCGACTATCGGTCGCGTTTTGTCCGACCTATATTTGCCTATTCTATGGGCGCGGTGTATTTAATATTATCTTTTGCATCTGTAATTTTCATTTCATGCTCTATTACCTCCGGAACTTTGTCTATACAGCTTGAATTTGTTTCACCTTTCTCTTCTGGAATACCGTAAAATAACAAGTTATCTCTCATACTTCTGCTTCTTATATCTTGAATATCTGCTTGCATTTCTCTCTCTTTTTCTTTTTGTTCTTTTTCAAGCCTTTTCATTTTAAATGTTAAATCATCTAGTTCCTTTTGTTTCTGGCAAATATCATCAACACGTTTCGATTCAAAAGCCCAACTTTGCTCCATATCTGACATTTTTGTTTCAATGGCGATGAACTTTTGATCTAAGTTGTCCAAATGAACGGTAAATTTGTCTATCGTCGTTTGAATAGAATTAAGTGTGGACAGTTTTTTGTCAATATTATCAAGCCTTTGTAATAACGAGGAAAACTGATCACTAGTCACCGTATTTGTTTGTATTTGTTGAGGCAATGTTATATAATTTGGCATACCTGGTGTGGCCTGATTCAATGCTTGCATAAAGGACATCTGCTGAGACTGCGGTGATATAACATGTTGACTTGAATGTGGGCTAATAAATCCGTAGTTACATTGCCCATTCGGTGGCTGAAACGGAATTAATGGTGTACCTGGTTGAGACCCGCTAGCCATTGTTGATCGTTTTGTGTCGTTGCCCGAATCCTGGGGGGAGCTATTGTTCTTTTTTCTTTTTCCCATTTAGCAAAGAATAACTAAATTAAACACTTCATATTTTTTATGGTCCATACCAATATTGATTTCTCATCACTTTTGTAAATATAGTATAGTAAATGTTTCGATAAAATCCTTATAATTCCTTTATTTTTATTTGTATTGACACTCAGATTTTAAAAATCCGCCATATTACACGCATGCGCATAAAGAGGATCGGTATTGTTAACTGCTTGTTTGCCGTGGCCTTAAGCAAGGATTATTGTATGCTTTGTATAATCATTTATAAAGAACGGACTGCTAATTGACACTTAGCTAGACCAGACATTTTTATTAAATATATTCCGGACTTGAGCTGAATTCAAAGAATTTCTATCGCATATATCGAATAGGTGATCGTTCAGTTAGTATTGCTTATTTCATAAAGTATTTTTCACTTTCTCTTACACAAATACTTGTAGTTTCAAGTCCTTGATTGTTGTCAGTTAAAGCCATGCGTTGTATTATGCATAAAATATTACTAGATATTTGTTTCTTTGTATGTATGATCATTGAATAATTGTTGATAAAGAGCGATCTACTATATGATCCTCAGGAATTATGATTAATATATTCCAGACTTAAGTCGAATTGAGAGAATGTTTTCTGTTGAATATACTGAATGTGTCACTAATTACTTAAATATTAGCGTTATTACGCTTAATTTACTCATTTATATCATTATTCTGGATAAATACAATATATATATATATATACGATATATATGGTGTAGATTATTTTGGATCAGATGAAAGTAATACCGCTTTTTTCATCATAATTATATATTTCCTTTGAGTAATTTCAGACTAGTGTCGAAAAAGAACTAAACCACACACTTTGTAACACTTTCATTATCCCTAATGTACAGACTCAATCAAAACGAGTCTGAAATTTTCATGTAATTTTGCTGTTTCTAATGCTTCCGGGGGATCACTTTTTTGTCCAGACTTTTTTTTACACGTAGACATACTACTCTTTCCACGTTTTTATGTCTAAAAATGATTGAATATTCACTGAATGTTCCTGTAAGGTAAGCAGTTTTTGCACTTTGAATGTATTTAATATTTAAAAACTATCTATTAGAATATATAGAATGTTCATTTTAAATTCTTATTTTTTTTTCGAAATTTTTTTCGCTTTCTTTTAAACATGTATATCTTGTTGTTAAGCACATGTCTTTGCTTATTACACGGAAATACATAATTGGATATTTGTTTCTTTATAATTGTGCTCCTTGAAAAAATATTCATTACGATCGGACTGCCATATGATACTTAGAAAGATATGTTAATGATCAATATGTTCCGGACTAAGGTCGATTCTAGAGATTTTTTTATCGCATATATTGAATATATCCATAGTTAATATCTGACCAGATGAAAGTAATAACCATTCTTCCAACATATCTAGTTCCTTCGAGTGATTCCAGACTAGTAGCGAAATGAAGACGCTACCGCAGAAGTCATAATTCTTTGTCAAACTATGTTTTCCATGCTTTTAATTTATTATTATAACGTACTTTTGGACGGGGTGGGGAAACTGAAAATCAATATAAAAATTCAAAATCCAATATCAATTTAAACACAACTTTATTTTTTGCACAATGAGTGGTGAATGATCATAGCAATACATTTTTCAATAAAATAAGAAAATTGTAAAATAATTGCATAAGTAGGTAATTAAGTAAAAGTAATATTTAAACGAAATTGCATCATTGATGATCTTACAATAGGGGAAAAAGCAAATATGCACAAAGAACTATTTAGGAAATAATTTAATAAAAAACACATTGTTTGCAGATAAAAAATAAGAATTTAAGAAAATACTATAAAATAATTCATGTAACAAAAATTAGCCTGATTTAATTTAACAAATTTAGTTACAATAAATAAATGATGCATGTTAGATTAAATTTTCTATCATTATATTTTATGCTATGTTGAGTGTATTTTGTTACATACTTTTTTATACTTAAACAAGAGCCCGGTTTGAGCCGGGTGATGCTCCCCGAATAGGTTTTGGACACAGGAAAGTACACCTCTTGTAGTTTCAGAGTTTTGTCCCTTGAAAAACTTCAAAGTGCAATAATTCGAAATAAGACAAGGCAGAGTTACTGTTCTTTGCACTGCACTTCTAATCAATGTAATCTATCAACCTACAAAGTTTCTTGTTGATACCTCTTATGGTTTCCGAGTTATATCGCTGACAAAGTTAACAAGAACCGGTTGAACCAGTTGATGCTCCCCGAGAAGGTTTTGGACACAGGAAAGTATAAAAAAATGAACAAGAAGCGCCGCAATGCGACGAAAACCAGGTTTTCAACGACCAAGTTTTGATGTGACAGCAATCAATAGGTCAAAAAGCACTGAAGTTATTGAGTAGAAGCTGAAAATTCTATTGCAAGCAAATGACCTTGAACTTGCTCCCAGATATCTTAGTGGCAATCAAAAGCTGCAACTCAGCAAGTTTGGTGTCAAAAAGTCAAAGCAAACTCAAGTTATAACATGAAAACTAAATACATTAACCTTGATCACAGACACCTGGGTAGCAATCCCAAGCTGCCTCTTGTCAAAGCTACCCATTCATCAAGTTTGGTGTCAAAAGGCTAAAGCAAACTCAAGTTATTGAGCAGAAACTGAATTTCTATTTTTAGTAACAATGACTTTGACCTTGACAACAGACACCTTGGTAGCAATCCCAAGCTGCCTCTTGATATAAGCTATCTATACACCAAGTTTGGTGTCAATAGGCCAAAGCAAACTCAAGGTTATTTTAACAGAAACTGAATTTCTATATTTAGTAACAGTGACCTTGACCTTAATCACAGACACCTGGGTAGCAATCCCAAGCTGCCTCTTGATATAAGCTATCCATGCACCAAGTTTGGTGTCAATAGGTCAAAGCAAACTCAAGTTATTGAGCGGAAATTGAATTTCTATTTTTAGTAACAGTGACCTTGACCTTGATCACAGACACCTGGCTAGCAATCCCAAGCTGCTTCTTGATATAAGCTACCTACACACCAAGTTTGGTGTCAATAGGCCAAAGCAAACTAAAGTTATTGAGCGAAAACCAAAAGTTGACGCCCGCCCGCCCGCCGACTTCGGCATTACAATAACCCGGTTTTCGTTGAAAACCTGGTTAACAAAGGACAAAAACTCCAAAATTAGGCAAGGTGGAACTAGAACTGCCACTATCTAGCGTGAATACCCCGCATACCACTTTGTCAGAATCAACAGTGGCCATTTAGAACTCAAGGACAACCACCCTGCCAAATCTGAGGTGACTAAGCCAGTGCATTGCTAAGTTATGTATTCTACATGCTTCAAATGTGAAAATGTCAAAATCAATACACTCTGGACAGGCATTGGGGAAAAGCTTTATTTTGACAAGGTCCCTGTGACCTTGACCTTTGACCCCAAAATCAATACGGATCATTTACTAATCATGACTAACCTCCATGCCAAATATGAAGACTGTGGGTCATATGAACCTTAAGTTTTTGGGCGGACAAGCTTTTTGAAGTCAAGGCCCCTGTGACCTTGACCTTTGACCTGGTGACCTCAAAATCAATAGGGGTCATCTACTTATCACGACTAACCTCCATGCCAAATATGAAGACTGTGGGTCAAAGGAATCTTAAGTTATTGGGCGGACAAGCTTTTTGAAGTCAAGGCCCCTGTGACCTTGACCTTTGACCTGGTGACCTCAAAATCAATAGGGGTCATCTACTAATCACGACTAACCTCCATGCCAAATATGAAGACTGTGGGTCAAAGGAATCTTAAGTTATTGGGCGGACAAGCTTTTTGAAGTCAAGGCCCCTGTGACCTTGACCTTTGACCTCAAAATCAATAGGGGTCATCTACTTATCATGACTAACCTCCATGCCAAATATGAAGACTGTGGGTCAAAGGAATCTTAAGTTATTGGGCGGACAAGCTTTTTGAAGTCAAGGCCCCTGTGACCTTGACCTTTGACCTGGTGACCTCAAAATCGATAGGGGTCATCTACTAATCATGACTAACCTCCATGCTAAATATGAAGACTGTGGGTCAAAGGAATCTTAAGTTATTGGGCGGACAAGCTTTTTGAAGTCAAGGCTCCTGTGACCTTGACCTTTGACCTGGTGACCGCAAAATCGATAGGGGTCACCTACTTATCATGACTAACCTCCATGCCAAATATGAAGACTGTGGGTCAAAGGAATCTTAAGCTATTGGGTGGACAAGCTTTTTGAAGTCAAGGCCCCTGTGACCTTGACCTTTGACCTAGTGACCTCAAATCGATAGGGGTCATCTACTAATCATGACTAACCTCCATGCCAAATATGAAGACTGTGGGTCAAAGGAATCTTAAGTTATTGGGCGGACAAGCTTTTTGAAGTCAAGGCCCCTGTGACCTTGACCTTTGACCTGGTGACCTCAAAATCGATAGGAGTCATCTACTTATCATGACTAACCTCCATGCCAAATATGAAGACTGTGGGTCAAAGGAATCTTAAGTTATTGGGCGGACAAGCTTTTTGAAGTCAAGGCCCCTGTGACCTTGACCTTTGACCTCAAAATCGATAGGGGTCATCTACTTATCATGACTAACCTCCATGCCAAATATGAAAGACTGTGGGTCAAAGGAATCTTAAGTTATTGGGCGGACAAGCTTTTTGAAGTCAAGGCCCCTGTGACCTTGACCTTTGACCTGGTGACCTCAAAATCGATAGGGGTCATCTACTTATCATGATGCCAAATATGAAGACTGTGGGTCAAAGGAATCTTAGTTATTTGGGCGGACCTTGACCTTTGACCTGGTAACCTCAAATCGATAGGAACCTCATGCCAAATATGAAGACTGCCGGTCAAACGGCCCGGACGGACAATTCTGATTCCAGTATACCCCCCTTACAACTTTGTTGTGCGGGGTATAATTATGTTTTTTTTGCACTGCAATCAATGAGATCTATCTATCTAGTTAAGTTTCCTGATGATATCACTTATAGTTTTTCAAGAGTTATGTCCCGGGTTAAATTCAAAGTGTAAAAATGACAAAGGGCAATTAATCCAAAATAGACAAGTCTTTGATTTAGATTTCTTTAAGCATTGCAAATTTTATCAAATGGATATCTAGCTACCTACATCAAGTTTTCCTTGTTGATATATCTTAATAAGTTTAAGAGTTAATGGTCCCGGACAAGTCAAAAAGTAAAAATAACAAAGGGCAATAACTTCAAGATAAGGCAAGGCGAGTTAATGATTCTTTAGCACGCACTTCTTCTACCCAATGAGACCTATCTATCCTAAAAGTTTCATGTTGATAACCTCTTATAGTTTTAGAGTAATGTCCCGGACAAAGTTCAAAGTGTCAAAATGAACAAAGGACAATAACTCTATTTTGCCCTGTTTTTTAATTATCTCCCCTTATAGAAAAATCTTGTGCACTCCCCCTCAATGCCCTCTACCACTGCATGAAGTTTAAACAAATAAATTCCAAGGGTTTTCAAGTAATGCTCCGGACAAAACAACGGACGGACGTACTCACAAAATGGTTCTTATGTGACTTTTCCTTTGATCTTTTTGGCCATTTTTAGTCACACAAGGCATTAAACAAGATTACATTTGAGAAAAATGCTATGCAACCACATAAATACAACACTAAGCTTTGTACCTCCAGACAATAAGATTTTTTTACTATATGTATATATTGAAAATCAATGAACCCCGGGGCAAAGGCAGTTTTGACCCCAGGGCTATAATTTGAACAATCTTGCTAGAGGTTCACTACATAATGTTTCATGCAAAATATCTAACCTCTAGCATTTGTCAATTGCTAGAAGAAATTTTTTTTAAAGTTTTTACTACAGGTATAAGTTTTTACTATATACATATAAGGACAACCAATGACCCCCGGGGCGGGGCCGATTTTGACCCCAGGGTTATAATTTGAACAATGTGGGTAAAGGTCTACCAGACACTGCCTTATGCAAAATATCTAAGCTCTAGGCCTTTTGGGTCTTTACTAGAAGGTATTTTAAGTTTTTACTATATGTACATATAGTGAAAATCAATGACCTCCGTGGCGGGGACGATTTTGACCCCAGAGCTATTATAAATTTGAACAATCTTGGTAAGGGTCTAGCAGACAATGCCTTATGCAAAATATCTAAGCTTTAGGCCTTTTGGGTCTTTACAAGAAGGTATTTTAATTTTTTATTATATGTACATTTAGTGAAAATCAATGACCCCCCGGGGCGGGGCCGATTTTAACCCCAGGGCTATAATTTGAAAAATCTTGGTAGAGGTCTACCAGACAATGCCTTATGCAAAATATCTTAGCTCTAAGCCTTTTGGGTCTTTACAAGAAGATTTTTTAAATTTATTCTTATAATTCCTTTTGGTTGCCATAGCAACCAGATTTCTGCATGGAATAAAATTCTTTGAACAACTTTGGAAGCCCTTCACCCTAGGATCAATTCTGCCAAGTTTGGTTGAAATCGGACTAGGGGTTTTTCACAAGAAGATTTTTTAAGTTCATTATATAACCTATAGAACACACACACAAACACACACGCAGGTGAATCGCTATATGCCACCGCATTGGAGGTAGCATAAAAAGTTGACAAACATTTTTGAAAAATATCCTAATACAGTCAGCATCATAATTGCGTCCACCTTTATCAAGCGACTTTTTTTAATAAGCGGCTGCATAAAATCCCTCCCGATGATTTTTTCAATATAAGTGTATTCCATAAATGACTTTTAATATTGCGGCCAGTTTCCACTAAATGTTGGCCAAAATATAAGAAATTCGGTGTAAAAGTATCTATTAAATGACGTTCACAAATAATTTGTCGTTTAAAAAAGAATTGAATAACAATTGCAATCGTTTCAAAATCGGAAAGAAAGAAACAGTTTTCAGACTGTAATATTTATATTGACATATTTTGTCAGAGCAATAACGTATCACAACACCACATTTGCACAGTTTTGTCATGTGCTGAGAGTGACCTGCCTTCCAGAAAATCAATCGAAAATGACGTTTGGAACGAGCGATAAAATGACAGACAGCTAAAAAGACTGGATAAATCCAATGAGGAAATTGTGTGTGGAATTGAGTCTGAGCAAATAGCAAATGTCGGATTAAAATCGTGAGAAAGAAGTTGACTAAACATTACAGAACCTTGCCTTTCATTGCTGATGGTGTAGGTGCTCATTTGATGCTTTATAAAATACATGTAGTACCCATTTAATATGACCCTTCGACAAATTAAAAAAAATTCCTAGATCTCTAAAAAAAACTTATTGAATTTAAAATCGGGTAGTGTAACAAGAGCTGTCACAGCAGACAGCGAAGCTCGACTAATAAAATACTGGACACAGTAAGGAAGACAAAAATATGAAAGAAAAATCAATTAAATATATTACATGCGCCCAAGTTGAAAACTAAAAATCTTTCATTAAGTAAAGGGCAAATACTACAAATACTGAATTAATCCACAAGAAAACCCCAAGGTGCATAAGTGCACATGCTGACATTCTTGTAAACTTTCAGGCCTACAGGTCATAAACTTTTTGAGTTACGTGCAACACATGTTAAATATTGTAAATTTTTACTAAGTCAAGGGCAATAACTCTAAAAATATCCACAGAAAATACCATTGTGCACAACTACACATGCTGAGCAACATTCCTGTAAGGTTTCATGACTCTAGATCAAATACTTTATTAGTTTCATGCCATACAAGTTGAAAATTGGAAATTTTTACTAATTCAAGGGCAATAACTCTAAAAATACTAAAAATATCCACACAAAAATACCCAAGTGCAAAAATACACATGCTGATCAACATTCCTGTAAGGTTTCATGACTCTAGGTCAATTATTTTTTGAGTTACATGTGACACAAGTTGAAATTGGAAATTTTTACTAAGTCAAGGGCAATAACTCTAAAAATACTAAATATATCCAACTAAAATTCCCAGGTGCAGAATTTCACATGGTGATTAACATTCCTGTAAGGTTTCATGACTCTATGTCAATTACCTTTTGAGCTACTTGCGACACTAAAAGGAAACAAATGTACGGATGGACGACGGATGGATGGACAAACAGACAAGGGTAAATCAAAATGCCACCCTATAGTTAGGGCACAAAAATAACATTGTTAACATAAATTGATACCTTATGAAATGACAAAGTAATAGTGAAAAATATTTTACTGCACCAAAACTTTAATCTGAAATCTGGACGCGGACGCCGGGGTGAGTAGGACAACTCTCCATATACTTTGTATAGTCAAGCTAAAAACTAATTGCTGAAAAAATCAAGGAGCTCTGGCTGATGATTTGAAAGTATGCTCAGCAGGAGATATACATGTATATGAACATATTAACAATATAAGACAATATGCTTTGTTTCATGGTCATAATGACCTGCTTGATTGTATTATGAGCATAGATCACATTTGTACACAAATTTCTACTAAACAAGAGGGCCATGATGGCCCTGAGGTCGCTCACCTGTATGTAGGCCCCCGGAGCGGGGCCAGTTTAAACCCCAGGGCTTTTATTTGAACATCTTGGAAGACACTCATTAGAAGATGTTTCACAATGATAAGTTTTTACTACTCACATATAATGAAAAACCCCAGGGCTTTTATTTGAACAAACTTTGTAGAAACTTACTAGAAGATGTTTCATGCTTAATATCTAAACTCTAGCTATTTGGGTTTTTCAAAGAAGATTTTTTAAGTTTTTACTATATGCATGTAGGGAAAATCAATGACCCCCCGGGGCAGGGCCAATTTTGACCCCAGGGCTTTTATTTGAACAAACTTTGTACACACTCACTAGAAGATGTTTCATGCTTAATATCTAAACTCTAGCTATTTGGGTTTTTTCAAAGAAGATTTTTGCTATAAACATATAAGGAAAATCAATGACCCCCGGGGCGGGGCCAATTTTAACCCTGGGGCTTTTATTTGTACAAACTTGGTAGAAACCCATTTGAAGATGTTTCATGATAAATATCTAAGCTCTAGCTGTAAGAAGATTTTTTAAGTTTTTACTATATACAGTAAAAACTCTGAAAACCGGACCCTCTCCAGACTTGACCAAAAGTCCGGTTTTCAGAGGATTCCGGTTTTCAGAGGTTTTATACATTTATTGATAATTATGATGTGTTTGAACAATGACTTTGTTAAAACATTTTGTACAGTCATGTATTTACTTTTTAACATTTTTGTCAAAGTCATATTTTAATTTCTTTTAACAATAAATGTCTTAAGTAATTTTACTATGCAAATCCATGATATAATTCAGAAAATCAGAAATTTAAACAACACATTGTCTGAAATATATCTTGTTTTAATTGGCTTTTAAATATGTAAATATTAATGGAATTTAGTATTACTACTTTTGCATATAATAAATATCTAAACAAAGATCAATTTTTTTTAGCAAAAACAGGAATCATTTTACAAAAGTTTCTAATTCTTTTAGACATTTTATATTTAAAGAAGAAAAAAACACACAACAAATTAAATACATTTAGAAAAATCATACTATACAGGGAAAAGGCACAATTATAATGAAAGAGCTATGATTTAATTGCCAATAATAAATTAACACACACAAGTGTTTTCACACCTGCATAGATAAAAAGGGTGATCATTAACTGGTAATTGAACATGTCACCTGTTTGAGATTAGGTTTTAATATACTTTAAAATACACAGAAAGTTGACACTTAAAATTGCTGTCCGGTTTTCAGAGGATTTTTTATGCATGTTTAGCATTAGAAGCCACAGAAAAGCGTCCGGTTTTCGGAATTCAGAGGTTCCGGTATTCAGAGGATGTTTTTCAATGAACATATAAGGAGAAAATACGGGACTTTTAAAATGGTCCGGTTTTCAGAGGGTCCGGTTTTCAGAGTTTTCACTGTACATATAAGGAAAATCAATGATCCCCAGGGCGGGGCCAATTTTAACCCCCAGGGCCCTTATTTGAGCAAAAATGGTAGACACCCATGTGAAGATATTTCATGCAAAAGATCTTATATATTTAGCTCTTGGGGGTTTTTAAAAGAAGATTTTTTCAGTTTTTACCATATACATAAAGGGAAAAACAATGACCCACTTGGGCGGGGCCAATTTGACACAGGGCTTTTATTTGAACAAACTTGATAGACACCCACTAGAAGATGTTTAATGCTTAATATCTAAGCTTTAGCTATTTGGGGCTTTTAAAAGAAGGTTTCTTAAGATTTTACTATATACAAATAAGAAAATCAATGACCCCCCGGGGATCTGATGACGACTTATATGTTTCGCCTTCTTTATAATTCGGATTTCCTGAGAAAGCTATTTTTAGCCAAGCAATCAAACCGGTTTTTACAAAGACATTTGAAGAAGTATTTAAATACCCTTATAACATGGAAGTTAAAGACATTGTTGATTTTTGTTAGAATTTTTTTTTTTAATAAATAATAAGTCAATTTTTAATGGGCAAGATTTGTTTTGCCAATTAACATGTTGGCTATTATGGACTATGCCATCAAAATTATGAAAGCTCGCCAATGATTGACTGTGTGAAAGGTCACCAGAAATGATTTTATATTTGATCAGATCTAAATGCGGAGTGTTAATCAGAGCTAATTATTATAAGTTTGCCCAAGTAACAATCCTGCCAAGTTTGTTTGGAATGGGACAAGTGGTTTTTTACAAGAAGATCTTTTAAGTTATCTCTGTAACACACACAGGTACACACAAACTAACAGCTGAATCTCTATACGGCATCTTATCGCAGATGCTGAGGTGGCATAAAAAACAACTTTAAAAGACAACTTTAATCTGTCTGTCATCCTAAAAACTTTCTTCTTCAGCATATCCTTTTTTTCTTTTTCAAATCAATATACCTCTCTTTTGGCTAATACTGATGGCCTTTAAGTAATCGGATGGCTTGGGCCACTGAATGTTTCAAACAGCTTTTTAATTTCCTTTTCTTCGATCTTGTTCCATGCACATTATTCTGTTGATTTTGTTGGTTTCTGTCTGGTTTTACCCAACCCACTTGTGTCATCGGTGGGGACATCTGGAAAATATTCTGCTGCTTCAAGAAGGCATACAGAAATTTTTTCAGGGCAGCTCAAGCCTTCTGCATCTTAACCTGGTACATCTTGGGTGTGTTCATGGTTTGTTTCTCTTCTGGTGAAAACAATATCTGTAAATGAGAGAACTCACTGTAAAGAAGACATTTGTTATTTAAATTTAAGCCTTTATTCAAAATGGAGGCTGCTGGTGTTAACATTTTCATAAAACAAACAAGAGCACTGCTAGGCGAAGCATTATATGCCCGAAAGTTTTTTTTTAGTAAGGATGAAGCACTTGTAAGGCATGGGAATTGAATAAAGTATAACCTCCTTCAAAAAGCAATCCTCCTTTATAGCTGAAGAACTTTCATATATATAGTTACAGTTGCTGTTACTAAAGCACCACCATCAAGATGTTATCTTGTAAGTAAATATACTACGACAGAAGGACAGAAAGACAACAGGGGTATAACATAATATAAGCAATTTATTTTTTTAGGGCATATAATTAATTTACTTAATATAAGTGATCATCCTATGAAGTTTGACAATTGTAAAACTGTAAACAATATTAATGTAATTTGATGTTGACCTTTGACCTTGTGGCCCCAATATAGATATGGCTCTTTTATTCAATATAGGCAATCATCCTATGAAGTTTGAACACTGTAAGCCAAATGGAACTGGTGTTATGCTCCAGAAAACACAATTTTCAGTGTTAAGGTCATTGTGACCCTGACCGTTGATCTTATGACCCTAAAATCAATAGGGGTCATGTATTGGACATGGCTGTTCATCCTATAAAATGTAACAGCTGTAGGTTGATTAATACTTAAGTTATTGAAAGGCAACCTTTTTCAGTTTTAAGGTAATAGTGACCTTGACCTTTGACCTTCTGACCCAAAAATCAATACAGGTCTTCTACCCAATATTGACAATCATCCTATAAAGTTTGAACACTGATGGCCAAATGGAACTTTGGTTATGTTTCAAAAATTACAATTTTCAGTGTAAAAATCATTATGACCATGACCTTTGACTTTATGATCCTAAAATAAATAGGGGTTATGTATTAGATATGGCTGTTCATCCTATAAAATTTTACAGCTGTAGGTTGATTTATACTTAAGTTATTGAGTGGAAACCATTTTTAGTTTTAAGGTAATAGTGACCTTGACCTTTGACCTTGTGACCTAAAAATCATAAGGGGTTTTTAACCCAAGATGAACAATCATCCTATGAAGTTTGAACATTGTGGGCAAAATGGAACTTAAGTTATACTCAGGAAACCATTTTCAGTTTTAAGGTAAAAGTGACCTTGACCTTTGACCTTGTGACCCCCAAAATCAATAGGGGTCTTCTACCCAGTGTTTCTGCCAGAGCGCGTTTTTGCGTTTTTAGCGCACTATTTTCGGCCATGACTATTTAAAAATATAACACAAAAACAAGTATTTAACAATATTTTTATTCACATATAGTTGAACTACATGATGGTACATATATGTTCTCTGGCAAGAAGTAAAGTGCCTTAGAAAATAAAACTTATAAAGTGTTATACTCTAACTCTGTATTATCGGCGCAACTCTATTACCGACGTACTCTCAGTATTTTGTCATGTATACATTGAAATTAAAAATCTTTGACCCCATTCAATAAAAAATGTAATGATTAATTGAATTTGTACTGCTTTACACAGAATATTTATTATTAAATTAAATTAATCAATGAAATTCAATGCAGGACATATAGGAAATGTTAAGTACGCTGATAATACGGAGTCCCATGCTACCTGTTGTTTTTTTACATTTTTGTTAAATTTATTGGCATGACCCTTATGAATTTGAATTGACCCCTAAAATATCATACAGGGGGTCATAAAAGACCCTCAGAAAATCAGAGCTGGCAGAAACACTGTCTACCCAATATGAACAATCATCCTATGAAGTTTGAATATTGTGGGCCAAATGGGACTTAAGTTATGCTCCGAAAACCATTTACAGGCTTTCTACTGCCTCTACCAAAAAAACTAGGGAAAAAGTAGGGCATTTTTTTACCAAAAAGTAGGGCAAAGTAGGGATTTCTGATGTTAAGAACTAGGGACAAAGTAGGAATTTCTTACCGTTTTAGTTAAGAATTAGCAAAACATACCATCACCAAGACCACACCAGGCTGTGTGTATCTTCAGTTCAGTAAATATGCTTGAAAGACATGCACCTCATAGGCAGAATGTTGCTGAATGTTTTGCCAAGGCACCATGAGCAGAGCTGCATCAGTACTAAGGCTGTAGTACTTAAGTACCAGTTCCAGTACTTGCCAAGTTTTGCAGTACCATTTCCAGTACTAGTACTTGATTTTAGCTTGGTACTGCAGTACCAGTACTTTTTTGGGGGAAGTAATTAAGTACCAGTACTAATACTTTTATATATTCATCAAAGTTTGAATAAATACACAGTGTCATTCAAAATAATTGCAAACATTATTCCACAAAGAAATAAAATCATTTACTTTAAAGTTGACATTGCATTTTTACAACTTAAATGAACGAACATACTTTTTACAAACAATAATCATCATATATTCATGTCATATGTTATTGTTTTGTAACCGCAGTCAACTGTAATACAATGCAATAATCTTACATGTTAAACCCACCAGTCTTTTTGTTGCCTTTTACACCTTCACACCTCTGTTCAATTTATACCAAAGTAAATAACTTTTTTATGGTGCTAACAATATCACTTGAAATATGATTATTTAGAATAGAAGTAATTTATTAGTGTTTATTTTGCTCTTTTTTTACTAGTAAATACAAAGTAATAAAATTGCAATAAGGATATTTTACCAGTAAAGAGTTATTGACTCTGTTTATCTCAATTTAATTTTACTTTAAGTCTTTGGTGCTTTTTTATGATGAATACTATGTTAACATTTGAAGGAATATTGCAGCAAATTATTTATAGATTTGATAACTTATTTTTTCACAAAAATAAAATAATACGTGGAATTTACAGCTTTACTTTATGAGTAAAAATAATGACATTTTTATCAAAACCAAAAATACTGCCTAGTAATGCAGTAGCAGTACCACTTTTTTAAGACAGTAATGCAGTACCAGCACCTGAGTAGTAGCAAAATTTTGTAAGAGTAATTCAGTATCAGTACCAGTACTTGCATAATTGCTCCAGTATATACTGCAGTACTAGTACCAGTAATGCAGCTCTGACCATGAGTCTTTCAAGGGTGGACATCACAAGGAGACACTAACACACACCTGAACTATTAATCAATTGCAACTGAAATACAACTGAAATACCATTTTAAATATCTTCTTTTTTTCATTTCATTTCAAAATGAAAAAGTAGGGATAATAGGGCTATTTCAGAAAAAAGTAGGGATCAAAAGAAAAAAGTAGGGAAAAGTAGGAAAAGTAGGGACCAGTAGAAAGCCTGTTTACAGTTTTAAGGTAATATTGACATTGACCTTTGACCTTGTGACCCAAAAATCAATAGGGGTCTTCCACCCAATATGGGCAATCATCCTATGAAGTTTGAAGACTGTGGGCCAAATGGAACTTAAGATATGCTCCGGAAACAAAACGGACCGACAGAAGGACGTTCCAACATTTTGGCTTTAGGGGCTATTTTCTTTGTTATTTTCTTTGTTATCTTAAGGGCTGCTAGCCCCTAAACCCTTTGATCAGGGAATGAACCTATTGTTCTCTTTTGTTCTCTTTACTGTTATATAGCCCCTAAACCCAAAATGTTTGCTCGGACAGACGGACACCAGGGGGTATAACATAATATGCCCGAAATTCTTTCTGGCTTATAAAGATATGATCATTTAATGATTTTGAGGGTAATATAGATTCTTTGAGTCAAATGTGCCAAACACGCATTAAAATTCAAGTCAATAAAATAATCTAGTTTTGAGCCTCAAAATCCAGCTGAAAATCCAGATTTGGCCCATTTAATTTGCCATATGTATGCCATATATACTCTATATGCATGCCTCTGAAAGGAAGCAATATCATTGGCCTCTTAATGATCAAAACTATAAACTTAGAGCTATCGCTCACCCTGATATATACATTTAACAAAACAAGAGGTCCAAAATGGCCATAAATCGCTCACCTGACCCATCAAACTCATCCGCACAATAACCTAGACAAGCATCCTGACCAAGTTTCATGACAAGCGAGTCAAAAATGTGACCACTAGAGTGTTGACAAGGTTTTTTCCTATTTGAGCAGTGTGACCTCATTTTTGACCCAATGTGATTCATATTCAAACTTGACTTAGAAATCATCTAAACAAACTTTCAGACCAATTTCAAGGATATTTTGATAAAAACAGTAGCCATTTTAGAATGTGA
This sequence comes from Ruditapes philippinarum, assembly GCF_026571515.1. Lineage (NCBI taxonomy): Eukaryota > Metazoa > Mollusca > Bivalvia > Venerida > Veneridae > Ruditapes > Ruditapes philippinarum. The sequence continues at coordinate 24,738 of NW_026853334.1, forward strand.
ACAAGATTTTTCTATTTTTAGCTCACATGACCTAGTTTTTAATCCGAGATGACCCATGTTCAAACTCATCCACACAATTACCTAGACAAGCATCCTGACCAAGTTTCATGACAGTCAAGTCAAAAAGTTGACCACTAGAGTGTTAACAAGGGTTTTCCATATTTGGGCAACGTGACCTAGTTTTTGATCCCAGATGACCCATATTGGAACTTGTCCTAGAAATCTTCAAAACAAACTCTCAGCCCATTTTCCAGGATATTTGGATAAAAAATGTAGCCACTAGAGTGTTAACAAGATTTTTCTTTTTTTAAGTTCCTGTGACCTAGTTTTTCATCCGAGATGACCCATGTTCGAACTCATCCGAGCAATTACCTAGACAAGCATCCTGACAAAGTTTGCTGATGATTGAGGCAAAAATGTGACTGCTATAGTGTTAACAAACAAATGTGAATGGAAGAAAGACATTCAATGATCCTAAAAGCTCAAGTGAGCTAAAAATATAAACATAAATAATTGATCACGTCATCAAATACTGCCAAAGAACATAAACCTTAATGTGGATATAAACTGTGACTTCCACATGTGCCTTGTGTTTTATATTCCAAAATTTAAGTCATGTAAGAATTGACGTCGTGACCTAGGTTTCTTATTTACTCACCAGATTGAAAATTGGCACATAAATGTAGCCTCTCAAGCATAAACATCTGACATGGTGACCTTAATGTACCAATTCCAAACTTGGCCAATGTATTGTCAATTGTTAATTCTGACCAAAGTCAATGAGACTGGACCATATATGAGGGCTGTAGAGTATTAATAAGGTTTATTAAATTTGTGACCAAGATCTCATATAGAAGTCAGAAATATTCTAACAAAGTTTTATGAAAACTGGTGCAAAAAGTGGCCTCTAGAGTGTGAACATGCCAATTGTTGATTAACACCCACATGACATCAGGTGGTCACAATATCACACGTTGTCACTTTGTGTAGGTGAGCTAAAACATAAATAGTCTCTAGACTCATATTTCAAACACTGATTAACAGTTTATCCTAAATCATTTCTTTTATGAAAGTCAAATCTACAATTGTAAAAGCATTGATTAGAATGATAGATGAACTGTTTTCTTCTCACCTTCCAATTCAATATCATCAAGGCATTGGTTCCGAAATTCTCCACCTCGACCTTGATCTTGAAGTACCAGTATCTTTTCAATTTGAGTTCTCTCAATAATGTCACTTTATGCGCTAATGAAAAAAAAAAAAAAAAAAAAAAAAATTGTAAAATTAACAAGATAGGTATAGCACATACATTATATATTAACTCAACAATATTATACACTTTAAAAATTTTAAGTCCGTGGAATGAATATGACGTCTTTGTTGTTTCTAGCCATTTTAAAAAGAGCTGTCCGTAAGACAGCGCGCTCGACTTTTTTAGTGCTTGCCTATAATACAAAACATTGACAGTTAAGGGCCATAATTCAAATAAAATCTTTGACAGAATTACCTTCTCCTGGACATGTTTGGGAATCATGATTGTAAACAAGTATTCCAACTTTCAAATTAATATCTCAAACAGTTCAGTCAAAAAGTGGACTGGTACTAAAAACTTAACCAAGATTCTAAGTCGATAAAAGGCCTTAATTTTTAAAACAAATCCTTGACAGAGTTACCTTCTCTTGCGTACAGATGGGGGTAATGATGTGAAATAGCATTAAAAGTTTCAAAGCAATATCTCAAAGGGTTAAGGCAATAAGTGGATTTTACCCATATTCAATGTATTTTCTAAGTAAAAAAGGGGCATAATTCTGTCAAAAACCTTGACAGAGTTATGTCCTCTTGTCTGTTGATGAAGGTCGTGATGGTAAACAAGTATGGTCAGTTTCAAAGCAATACCTCCAATGGTTTTTGAAATAAAGTGAGGTGGTACAAAAAACTTAACCAAGATTCTAAGTCGATAAAAGGCCTTAATTTTTAAAACAAATCCTTGACAGAGTTTACCTTCTCTTGCGTACAGATGGGGGTAATGATGTGAAATAGCATTAAAAGTTTCAAAGCAATATCTCAAAGGGTTAAGGCAATAAGTGGATTTTACCCATATTCAATGTATTTTCTAAGTCAAAAGGGGCATAATTCTGTCAAAAACCTTGACAGAGTTATGTCCTCTTGTCTGTTGATGAAGGTCGTGATGGTAAACAAGTATGGTCAGTTTCAAAGCAATACCTCCAATGGTTTTGAAATAAAGTGAGGTGGTACAAAAAACTTAACCAAGCTCAATACACTTTCTAAGTCAAAAAAGGGCCATAATTCTGTCAAAAACCTTGACAGAGTTATGTACTCTTGTCTGTAGATGGAGGTTATGATGGTGAACAAGTATGGTAAGTTTCAAAGCCATACTTGTAATACTTCTGAAATAAAGTGGGGTGGTACGAAAAACTTAACCAAGGTGTGACGCCAACGCTAACGCCGACGCCGACGCCGACGCCGGGGCGAGTAGGATAGCTCCCCTTTTCATAGAAAAGTCGAGCTAAAAAATAAGAGGATAATAAAATAAACTGGAAAACAAGACACTGGCAATGTCACAACAACAGGGGACCAATGATAACAAGAGGTCCTTATATCGCTTCCCTGATTATAAAGGCTTAGTCTTATTTTATTTAGGGGGTGTGACTAGTTTGTGACCCAGGTATCACATATTCAACTTTGATCTAGAAATCATCAAAACAAACTTTCAGACCAATTTCCAGGATATCTATATCAAAACAGAAGCCAATAGTGTTAACAAGATTTTTCTACTTTTAACTCCAGTGACCTTGTTTATTTATCTGAGATGAGCAATGTTCAAACTCATCCAAGCAATTACCTAGACAAGCATTCTGACAAAGTTTAATGATGATTGAGGCAAAAATGCGATAACTAGAGTGTTAACGAACAAATTTGGACGGACGTCAGACATTCAAAGATCCTTTAAGTTCACACTGAGCTAGCTCAGGTGAACTAAAGTTTATACTATATGGGCAGCAAGATTTCACAGAAATGGCATTCCTAATATGTGACTGATGTTGACCTACATCCAAATTCCATGCCACACCAATCTTATGATTCTAGATCAACAATGCTATAAGCAAAGTTGAAAATCCTATTCTTTGCAAAAAATAAAAATAAACAAGCAATTATCATAGTATTGCAAGCAATCCATAAGTCCCCTACTGGTTAGAACCCCAGCAACATTCTGATGGGCCATTGGCCATTCAATTATACCATTGAATGAATGAATGACATCAATGAACTTAAATCTTTTGAGTTCTAAGTTTGTCTATATCATAGTGATGTGTTAGTTTCCCTGCCAAGTAAGGAAATTATAATGATTATACAATAGATAATCAAAGGGTCCAATTTTCTCAGGATGAAGAAGTATGACAAATGTTTAAACTTTGCTCTCTTTTAAATAAATTTGTTGAAAACTAGAAATGTGTCATCATGCCACTGATGCCCCCGCATGCAGCCAAAATTTCAGATGGTGCATTAATTATTTTTTTCATTTTAAGTCCAAAGCCCTTAAAACTTTTCAATGTTAACACAAACCATTTCCATACAATGTTCAAGGCACTGTTAAATTATTCAGTCTTAACCTTTTAGAAATAGCATATTGCATATTTGTAGCCAAAAATTATGGCTAAAAGAATGAGTGCTGAAACTGAAAGTTCAAAATTTTTCCAACATTCAGGAAAGATAAGTTTGTCTAAAATCATTGAACCATGACCAAATTCAAACTTAAACTGCTTATTCCTAAGATGTATCTATATTATTTTCAAAGTGAAAGGGACATAACTCTGCCCAAAAAATCATCAAACCATGACCAAATTCCAACTTGACTTGCCCATTCCTTTGACATATCCATATGTCAAATTAAAGTTGAATATGTAACACTGTTGGGTAGATAATGAACAGAAACTGTAAATTTCATATTATTTTCAAAGTGAAAGGGGCATTACTCTGCCAAAAATCATTGAAACCATGACCAAATTTGTAACTTGACCTGGGGCATTCCAAAAACATATCCATATGTCAAATTATAGTTGAATGTGTTGTACCATTGGGGAGATAATAAACGGAAACTGAAAATTTCATATTACTTTCAAAGTGAAAGGGGCATTACTCTGCCAAAAATCATCGAACCATGACAAAATTTGAACTTGACCTTCGCATTCCTTTGACGCATCAATATGTGATGTTTGAGTTGAATGTGTTATACCTTGAGGGAGATAATGAACGGAAACTGAAAATTTCATATTATTTTCAAAGTAAAAGGGGCATAACTCTGCCAAAAATCATTGAACCATGACCAAATTCGAACTTGACCTGTATTTTCTCATGACATATCCATATGTCAAGTTTGAGTTGAATGTGTCCAACCGTTCTTAAGATAATGAACGGAAACTGATGATGACGGAATGACAGAATGACGGAAGGACGGAATGACGGAACAGGGTAACACTATATGCCCCGGCCATTACATGGCGGGGGCATAAAAATCTTGTCATATTATTATGATGTGGGAGGTTGAAGTAAATCCTAAAAGAAATGAAGGAGTTGGGAGTGAAAAATACCAATTTCTCAAAAAAGTTCAAGGGGGGCATAATTCTGAAAATGTCTTGCTAGAGTATTGAACTTTCTCACATATGTTGAGCGATAATAAGAAACATACATTAAGAAATAAAGAAGTTATTAAAAAAATAAAATTCATGAACATTCTAAGTTCAAGGGAGGTAATTCTGATACTTTTTGTCCTAGTTTTGAACCTTGTCAAATATGATGTGGTTGATGACCGGATACTAATATTTAAAGTTTGAAGTAAATACCTTAAGGAATAAAGAAGTTATAATGAAAAAGCGTAAAAACTGGAATAAGAAATCTTGAAATTCAGTGTATTTGTTGCCATAGCAACCAGAATTTTCAACATAGGAAGTAAAGGAAACAAGAGCCCAGTTTGAGCTGGGTGATGCTCCCCAAATAGGTTTTGGACACAGGAAAGTACACCTCTTGTAGTTTCAGAGTTATGTCCCTGGAAAAAGTTCAAAGTGCAATAATTCCAAAATTAGGCAAGGCATAGTTACTGTTCTTTGCACTGCACTTCTAATCAATGTGATCTATCGACCTTCAAAGTTTCTTGTTGATATCCCGTATGGTTTCCAAGTTATGCCCTGGATAACTTCAAAAAGTAACAAGAAACATGGCAATGCAATGAAACCAGGTTTTCAATTATCACCATTGTAGATAAATATGTTGTATTTGAAATACAAATACAAGCAACAAACAATGTAACTATGTGCAATGTAAAACATGAATAATGTAGGAGGAATTGCCACTGAAGAAGTGTTTCACTATAATATTATGTATAAGAAAAAAACAAAGGGCCATAATTAGGGTCAAAAATTATCCAATCACAAAACCCAGACAATATGTGCCAGGGTGCTTGATGACAAAGCTTCTGTGAAAGTTTGAACAAAAATCCGTTGAGAAATGTAGGACGAGTTCAGCACAGAAGAATTTGTTCACTATAATTATATTGATAATTCTGTATAATGAAAAAAAAACAAAGGGGATAATTAGGTCAAATATTATCCAATCACAAAAACCCTGACAATATGCTCCAGGGCACTTGATGACAAAGCTTCTGTGAAAGTTTGGTCAAAATCCTTTGAGAAATGTAGGAGAAGTTGCGCACGATAGAAATTGTTCACTTTATATTCTGTATAATGAAAAAAAACAAAGGGCCATAATTAGGTCAAATATTATCCAATCACAAAACCCTGACAATATGCGCCAGGGCACTTGATGACAAAGCTTCTGTGAAAGTTTGAACAAAATCCATTGAGAATTGTAGGAGTTCAGCACAGAAGAAATTGTTCACTATATATTCTATATAAGAAAAAAAAAAGGGCAATAATTAGGTCAAATATTATCCAATCGCAAAACCCCGACAATATGCCCAAGGGCACTTGATGACAAAGGTTCTGTGAAAGTTTGGTCAAAATCCTTTAAGAAATGTAGGAGAAGTTGCGCACGATAGAAATTGTTCACTTTATATTCTGTATAATGAAAAAAAACAAAGGGCCATAATTAGGTCAAATATTATCCAATCACAAAACCCTGACAATATGCGCCAGGACACTTGATGACAAAGCTTGTGTGAAAGTTTGAACCAAATCCATTGAGAATTGTAGAGGGAATTCAGCACAGAAGAAATTGTTAACTATATATTCTATATAAGGAAAAAAAAACAAAGGGCAATAATTAGGTCAAATATTATCCAATCGCAAAACCCCGACAATATGCCCAAGGGCACTTGGTGACAAAGGTTCTGTGAAAGTTTGGTCAAAATCAGTGGAGAAATGTAGGAGTTGCGCACAGAGAAATTGTTCACTATATATTCTTTATAAGGAAAAAAAACAAAGGGCCGTAATTAGGTCAAATATCATCCAATCGCAAAACCCCGACAATATGCCCAAGGGCACTTGATGACAAAGGGTCTGTGAAGTTTGGTCAAAATCCGTTGAGAAATACAGGAGGAGTTGCGCATAGAAGAAATTGTTCACTATATATTCTATGTAAGGAAAAAAACAAAGGGCCATAATTAGGTCAAATATTATCCAATCGCAAAACCCCGACAATATGCACCAGGGCACTTGATGACAAAGCTTCTGTGAAAGTTTGGTCAAAATCCGTTGAGAAATGTAGAATGAGTTGCGCACAGAAGAAATTGTTTATTGCCCGCCCGCCGCCCGCCAATCCGCCCGCCGACATACCTCAATCTAATAACCAGTTTTTTCCTTCGGAAAACCTGGTTAAAAATAAAACAAAGGGCAATCAACTCCAGAATTAGGCATGCAGAGTTATGATCTCTTGTGCACTGCACTTCTACTCAATGAGTAATCTTATCTACCTACAATGTTTTCATCTTGATATCTCTTTATAGTTTTAGAGTTATGTTCCGGACAAAGTTCAAAGTGTTAAACTTAACAAAGGGCGATAACTCCCAAATTAGGACAAAAAGGAGTAATTTGTTCTTATGCACTGCACATCTACCTATCGAGATCTATTCACCTACAAAGTTTCATGTTGATATCTCTTATAGCTTTAGGAGTTATGTCGCTGGACAAGATTTTTCTATAAGAGGAGATAATTGAAAAACCAGGCAAAATAGAGTTATAGTTCTTTTGACACTGCACTCCCTCTCAATGCCTTCTACCACTGTATGAAGTTTTTACAACATTATCTTCAAGGGTTTTCAAGTTATGCTCCGGAAAAAGACAACACGATGGCAGTGACAGACGGGTTGGATGGATGGACAAGGCATGACTATATGCTCCCCCGAATTTTTTGGGAGCAGCATAAAAAATGTGCATTATCTCCAGACTGCCATCTTACCATCATTTTTCAAGTTTCATAAAAAATATTTTCAGTACTTTTTTATTGTTATCAATGGATCCAGTTTAAGCGTTAAAATTTTGCCATATTTTCAGTCTATGTGTTGCCATAAGCAAACCAGAATTTTCAAACATAGGAAGAAAAGAAAGACTTGCATAATGCCCATACTTTGCCATCTATCCATATATTCAAGTTTCATTAAATATTTTTCAGTACTTTTTAAGTTATGGGAGGGGATCAAGTTACAAAACGGATGGGGACTGACTGACAGACGGACATACTAAATGCCACTAAATGGACTAACGGGGCCATTTCTTTTGTTCTTTTTTTTTGCCATGGCCTCTTATTCTATTTGATGGAATGAACTCTATTGTAAGAGGCTTAAATAGACTCTTAAAGGGTATTTCTATTCTTGGCTTGAGCAAGCTCCTAAAAGAGGCCTTATCTAAATAATATAAGGAAGCTTCCCAAGAATGCTACAGACCCCCAAGAATGCTACAGACAATATTAGTTTGGTGATCATCCATCAATTAGTTCTGTAGAGAAGACGTTTAAATGCATTTCTATTTTTAGCTATAGCAGCCCCTTAAAGGGGCCAATCAAATTAATATGAGCAAACTTGATACAAGAGGGCAATGATGGCCCTGGGGTCGCTCACCTGAACATGGGCCCCCAGGGCAGGGCCAATTTCAACCCAAGGGCTTTTATTTGAACAAACTTGGTAGACATCCATTAGAACATGTTTCATGCTAAATATCTCAGCTCTAGCTCTTTGAGTTCTTTAATAGAAGATTTTTAACTTTTTACTCTATGTATATAGGGAAAATCAATGACCCCTGGGACGGGGCCAATTTTGACCCCAGGGCTTTTATTTGAACAAATTTTGTAGACACCCATTAGAACATGTTTTATGCTAAATATCTTAGCTCTAGCTCTTTGGGTTTTTTAGAAGAAGATTTTTTAAAGTTTTTACTATATGTATATAGGGAAAATCAATGACCCCCTGGGGCGGGGCCAATTTTGACCCCAGGGCTTTTAATTGAACAAACTTGGTAGACATCCATTAGAACATGTTTTACACCAAATACTAACAGGGTTCCCACTATTATTTAGGAGTGAAATTCCAGGTTTTTTCCAGGTTTTTTCAAGAATTTTTTTTTAAATTCCAGGTTTTTCAATTTGAGAATTCCAGGTTTTTTCCAGACTTCCCACCAGCCCGTAAAGGGTGAAAACATAATATGTCCCGTTTTTTAAACGGGCATATAAAAATATTGTTCATTTTACTTGCACTAATGACAAATCTTAATTGGCCTGTACTGTAAGAGTTTTGTCATTTAAATGAAAAGCAAAACAGTATATATTTACAATATTGAAACATGGGTCAGTCATAACAAAACTTTAATTGTAAATGAGAAACGAGGCAATATATTAAATTTTCAGCAAAGTAATTACATATGTTTTAGCAGCACCACAAGAAAACCAACAAAGTGCTTGTGTGACTAGCAATAGCATGGGACTAACATGGATCCAGACAAGCTTGGCTATCCATGCAGTCACATCAGGATCCATGAAGTTTACTTTCAGATGTTAAAAATGTTACACAAGCTTTAAGCAGACAGTATGGATCCTTATGAGACTGTGGAGATGTGAAGGACTCATCTGGATTACTGCTTGTCACAAACACACTTTGCTGGTTTTCTCATGGGGTGGCTCATATATATTACAAAAAATGTCATTTTTTGATGCCAGTCAGATCCAAATGTATAAGGTGTAATTAGTTTTGTTGATTTTTTTTCCTATTCCTATTTCTCTGTCTCGCAACTGGCGCACTAGCGCAGACGACATATTTGCTGAATCAACTGGACGACTGTGCAGTAAAGGAAACACGGACGTGCTTATTATTTTTTCGTTACTTTACTTTACTTTACTTTATCCAGCGTAGGGTCGCGAGATCAGAAATCTCTTATAACCCCCTCGAGGTCTGACACCCAATGATTATTATCCGGTATAACAGTATATAATTTGTTTTTCATAACCTTATCGAGTCTGTTTTTTAGCGAATTCAGCGTTGGTGAACATACTACAGAATCTGGTAATTTATTCCACTCTGGTATTACTCTTAATGAGAAAAAATGTTTTCTTAATTCCTTTTTACATGATTTTATTTTCAACTTCATGGAATTTCCTCTGATGTGATGATTATCAAGTTGTGCTTTTTCAAAAAATACATTATAATCTATATCTTCCTTCCCATTTAATAATTTCCATGCTTGTATGATATCACCTCTAAATTTTCTGTAAGCCAAAGTAGGAATTTCCAGAATTTTTAATCTTTCTACATACGATAAATTTCTAATACATTTATGCCTTATTCTCATCGATTCGATACTTCTCGTGGATCCGATACGTCATTTACCGTACCGAATACGAGCTCGCGACGCCAAGAAATACATCCGAACTATATGCAAGTTTTACGTCGGACAAGCGTTTATCAATAAACACATAAATCATGCGTAAAAAACAGGTAAAATCATATCCAGCAATAGTTAAAACATGTTTTTGCATGAAAATAATGTTAAACACCTTCAATAATTCCTCTTTTATCATAAATAACCAAAATATATGTCTGCTTATTTTACTCTGCAAAGTTACTTCCCTTTGATCTGAGTCACGAAAAGCTTTAGTGATACAGTATGTGCCAAAAAACTTTGACCACTTTTTTTTGTTATCATATGATAGAGCTCATTGAACTGAAAGCCTTTCATAGATAGATCCCAATTAAAAACCAATTAAAAAAATAATGCTTGTTTTCATTATCAAAGCCTTTTATAACCTTTGTTTAGGTAAAGCCAATCAAGATTGACAGAAGATACTGTAGATATTCACCTGAGTCCCTTCTGAAAGCATATGAGGCAGTGAAAGACAAAAAGTTACCTGTGAAAAGGGCTTCAAGACTGTTTGGTGTCCCATTAACCACCTTAAGAGATCGTGTTGATGGTCGTGTTGATGCTAATAATTTTGTCCATGGGGGTATTACGACACTTAGTAAGGAGGAGGAGGAGGTTCTTGTGGAGCATTTAGAGGCAATGAGTCTTCTTGGCTATGGTTACACCAACACTAAGCTGCAACAGATAGCAGGTGAACTGGCTTTTGATATGGGAAAGAAAGAGAAAAACAAACCCATGAGCAACAACTGGTTGTATGGTTTTTTAAATAGGTGGAAAACGCGTTTAGCATCCCTATCTCCAAGTAGTTTGGATAGCAACCGTGCAAGATATTGTACCCCTGAATCTGTTGCCCACTACTACAAAAACCTGAATGATATTCTGGTCAAGTATGATCTACTTGATAAGCCACAGCACATATACAACCTTGATGAAACAGGACTTAAACCAGATCATAGGCCACCAAACATCATATCATCTTTAGATTGTAAACCACAGGCAGTAACTTCACCACGCTCTACCACAACAACACTCATTGGTTGTGTCAATGCTATTGGTAATACTGTTCCACCTTTCTTTGTGTTCAAAGGAAAAAGATTTAATAGTGACTTGATGAATGGAGCAACCTTTGGTGCAAGAGGGGAGATGTCTGATTCAGGATGGTCGAATGGTGAGCTGTTCTCAACATACCTTAAGGAGCACTTTCTGCCATATGCAAGGTCAGGCACTGATGATTCACAAGTGATTCTTCTGTTGTTTGATGGTCATTCTTCACACGTTTCACCAAGTTTAATTAAGTGGGCAAGATCTCGAAATTTGATTCTTTTCTGTTTACCAGCTCACTCATCACATTTTCTTCAACCACTGGATGTTTCACTTTTTGGCCCATTCAAGACATTCTACTATTCAGAATGTTCCTCCTTCATGCAGAAGAATATTGGACAGGTTATTACCAGATATGACATGTGTCAAATAGCATGTAAGGCGTACTTGAAGGCGATGACACCTATTAACATTCAAGCTGGATTCCGGAAGACAGGTATTTATCCTTTGTCTAAGGATGTAGTTCCAATGGAAAAGCTTTTTCCAGCTGAAGCCTTCAGGGAAGAAGAACCAGTTAAAAAAGTGAAAGCGCTAAGGCACGGAAAAGAGGCTGTTGAAGAGTTCTTACAAAAGAAAACAGAGTCTTCAAGTACAAAGACAATTGAAAATGTCAACAACCTATGTCAAAAGTGCAATGGTAGTGTTGAGGTGAAGAAGAAAATGAAGAAACCTAAACCTAGTGGGAGAGCAATTACAGAGGACAGCTATTTGAAAGAACTAGAAGAATACCAAGATGGATTGAAAGGGACACAACCATCATCTCATAATGATTTAGAAGATAAGGAAAATGAAACTCCAAAAAAGAAACATAAATCAAAGAAAAATGCCAATCCTAAGAAATCACTCAAATTTGGAAGCCCAAAGCCATCAACTAGTGGAACATGTAAATCAAATCAAGCAATACCTGTACATGTGGATGATGAAAATAGCTATTCTGACTTTGATGAACAAATTGCAGATGAAGACCTATGTTGTGTCTGTAAAAAGTGGTCCCCACCTAATCACAATGATCATCCTGATCTCAAAATTATTACATGGGCTTACTGTGACAACTGTTCTCACTGTGTTCACCTCAAATTTTGTACTCCAGTACGAGTTGTTCGGCGCCTCAGCACTTTCCTTTGCCCTTGCTGTGATGCTTAGAAAACATATTATCAAAAAATATAATTCATTGGTTTATAGTTACTGTTACACAAGTTTAAGTGTTGACTTATGTGTTTATTTGTTAAAAAATACTTGTTTTATATTCTTGTTTTGAGAACAGTTGACATGTTAATTTAGTAATTTTAATGAACAGCTCCCCTGCCATGTGCACATTTTTTCTTGAAATGACATAACAGGACTGAAATTTTAAGCACACCTGTAGTTCACCAAAAGTTGTCCACCTTTATAGCTCTTTTTACACTGAGACCAATAGAGTATCGGATCGATGAGAAGCGTCTGCTATGACAAAGATTCAAGGGCAGTAATTATTTTGAGGTAAATATTTCAACAAATCAACATAGTTTTGGTGTTTTCATTCTGTTTTATTTCTGTTTAGTAGTTTCTGTGGCTGTAAATGAAAATTAGGTCACAAAAATAGTGACACGAACTGCGCATGCGCCATTTTAGCCGTTAAGGTATCGGATCCACGGGAAAGCGGCATAACCTTTTTTGTTGCTCTTTTTTGAACTCGTTCGTTTTTATTGTTACTTTCTAGCGAGGCTTCAAAGCCATTACGGCATTTGCCGTATAAAAAGCTGAATTTGATTTGTAAACTGTTCAATATACCAAGATAGCTTGTTAAAACCATCCTCCGTGGAAGAAAACATCAATAATTCAAACCAGGAAATGGACGTTGCTTCGGCGGCAGCCATATTGTTCAATATTGATTACTTCCCTTAGCGGTACGGACTAAATCCCGGACTATTCCCGGACTTTTACCGGAGGGAGCAAATTCCCGGCGTTTTCACGACCGGGAGCCGCGATTTTGAAAATCACGGACTTTTCCCGTTTTCCCGGTAGCGTGGGAACCCTGTACTAAGCTCTAGCTCTTTGGGTTTTTTAGAAAAAGATTTTTTAAAGTTTTTACTATATGCATATAGGGAAAATCAATGACCCCCTGGGGCGGGGCCAATTTTGACCCCAGGGCTTTTATTTGAACAATCTTGGTAGACACTTATTAGAAGATGTTTCATGCTTAATATCTTAGGTCTAGCTCTTTGGGTTCTTTAATAGAAGATTTTTTTAAGTTTTTACTATATGCATATAGGGAAAAACAATGACCCCCTGGGGCTGGGCCAATTTTGACCCCAGGGCTTTTATTTGAACAAACTTGGTAGACATCCATTAGAACATGTTTAATGCCAAATATCTTAGCTCTAGCTCTTTGGGTTTTTTAGAAGAGGATTTTTTAAAGTTTTTACTATATGCATATAAGGAAAATCAATGACCCCCCGGGGCGGGGCCAATTTTGACCCCAGGGCTTTTATTTGAACAATCTTGGTAGACACTTATTAGAAGATGTTTCATGCTTAATATCTTAGGTCTAGCTCTTTGGGTTCTTTAAAAGAAGATTTTTTTAAGTTTTTACTATATGCATATAGGGAAAATCAATGACCCCCTGGGGCGGGGCCAATTTTGACCCCAGGGCTTTTATTTGAACAAACTTGGTAGACATCCATTAGAACATGTTTTATGCCAAATATCTAAGCTCTAGCTCTTTGGGTTTTTTAGAAGAAGATTTTTTTAAGTTTTTACTATATGCATATAAGGAAAATCAATGACCCCCTGGGGCGGGGCCAATTTTGACCCCAGGGCTTTTATTTGAACAATCTTGGTAGACACTCATTAGAAGATGTTTCATGCTTAATATCTTAGGTCTAGCTCTTTGGGTTCTTTAAAAGAAGATTTTTTAAAGTTTTTACTATATGCCTATAGGGAAAATCAATGACCCCCTGGGGCGGGGCCAATTTTGACCCAAGGGCTTTTATTTGAACAATCTTGGTAGACACTCACTAGAAGATGTTTCATGCAAAATATCTAAGCTCTAGCTCTTTGGGTTATGTAGAAGAAGATGTTTAAAGTTTTTTCTTTTGGTTGCCATGGCAACCAGAGTTCTGCATGGAATGGAATTCTTCGAACAACTTTGTTAAGGCTTCACACAAGGAACATCCCTGTGAAGTTTCATTATGATCTGCCTTATGGTTTCAGAGGAGATGTCGTTTGAAAAGTGTGAACGGACAACGGATGACGGACGAAGAATGATCCTAATAGCTCACCCTGAGCATATGCTCAGGTGAGCTAAAAATATAAGTAAATCTGCAAAAATAATATGATGAAATACACACTTGTAAAAGTAATAGGTAGTAAAAGTCATTTGGTAACTTTATAGTCCGGCTGGTTGAGGAGGACCTTAGTTAACTTAATCCTTTGTGCACTATTTCACATACAAGCGGGTGCAAGTAGAGTAGGATGATGAGTAGGACCAATAAATTTCCATAAGTCAGAGGTATTCCTTCTTTATGTAAAAGAAAATTAAGTCTCTAACCACAACAATAAGGGGCAAGAGGTCAACTATCTTACACATCTGGCCACAGAGAACTGCAGTTTTGTTGACCTGAGGTTATTCAAGTATATTCACTACAGAATTAAATGTGTGTATTAAAAGACAAAACAAGTTGTAAGCCTATCATGCTATGGCTATGTACAAACCGCTAGCTTCATCCTTCAATCTCTGTACTGTCTCACATAATGTCTCTTTGTCATCTAATTCACTTTCTAAAAATGCATTTCTTTCTATAGCCTGAAATACAAATAAATCAACATTTTGATATAACTTGTTTAAGCAGAGGAAAAAAACAAATTGTTCTACAATGGAATATCTACTGCCTATAAAAGATACAACAAGAGGGCCATGATGGCCCTGAGGTCGCTCACCTGTATATAGCCCCCTCCCCCCCCCACACCCATAAGATGATTCATGCTAAACATCTAAGCTCTAGCTCATTGGGCTTTTTAAAAGAAGATTTTTTTAAGTTTTTACTATACACATATAGTTAAAAACAATGACACCCCTGGGGCGGGGCCAGTTTTGACCCCAGGGCTTTTATTTGAACAAACTTTGTAGACACTTACTAGAAGATGTTTCATGCTTAATATCTAAACTCTAGCTATTTTGGTTTTTTCAAAGAAGATTTTAAGATTTTTGCTATACACATATAAGGAAAATCAATGACCCCCAGGGCGGGGCCAATTTTGACCCCAGGGCTTTTATTTGAACAAACTTGGTAGACACTTACTAGAAGATGTTTCATGCTTATTATCTGAACTCTAGCTATTTGGGTTTTTTCAAAGAAGATTTTTTAAGTTTTTGCTATACACATATAAGGAAAATCAATGACCCCCGGGGCGAGGCCAATTTTGACCCCAGGGCTTTTATTTGAACAAACTTGGTAGACACCTATTAGAAGATGTTTCATGCTAAACATCAAAGCTCCATGCTAAACATCAAAGCTCTAGCTCATTGGGCTTTTTAAAGGAAGATTTTTTTAAGTTTTTACAGTACGCTCAGCGCGGCTTTTTCAAAACCCGCGTGACCCCGCGGATGAGGTTTACCGCGGACGAAAATTTGCTCAGATATTGTCCGCGTGACCCCGCGGACAGAAAATTTTCACCACCGCGGACATAAATCGGCGGCTGAAACCGTTTCCCCCAGGGAACGCAGTGGTAAATTGCGGAGGAACGCGGCGGTCAAACACCGGTCAACGCGGTGGAAACCTTTAATTTTAAAAATTAATAACTGTATTTAAACATCAGTATACGTACGTACTGTAACATGTACTGTACATATAACTATATGTAAAATTTGTTTATTTGTTTTCTTTTTTGTTGTAATAAAAGTAAATGTACAAATGCAGTGTATTTCTTGTTCTTCTTCTTGTTATTGTGTTGGGTAACGTATAATATGTATTCGACATCAAGATAAATCATTGTCGTCGCAACTTCATAGTAGTGAGAAACTTGAAGTCAAATAATGAAAAATTCGGCATACATATGTATGACATTTATGAAAAAGATACTAAAACAATTTATATGCCAGCTTTTGTTTCTTATTTAAAAACTTTGAAAACGTAACCCTCAACAATTTATTCAGGCAATATTCCAGGACGTCTCTTTCAATTGTCAGATGCGTTTTACTGTTTCTGTTTATTTGCATGTTGATCATAAAGTCTTATATTTTATTTGGAACATTAAAAGAAAGCTTTTATTTCACCAAAATATACATTAAATGATTCTTGATTTATCTAATTACAGGTGTGAGCGTAATGTATATGTTTTGAAGTTTGTATCAACTGTTGAAGTTTATTTTCATTTTTGTTTTAGTAGTTTGTTTGTTTGTTCTTTTTTTATTATTTTAAAGATTTTTTTTGCAGAATTTGTTAAACTTGACGTTATACTTTTTGTTATTTTATTATGAACAGTATGCATGTACATACATGTATATAAGGCAAGCTTGTAAGCACATGGCACAAGTCTACCCGTTTTTAAAGAATATAATTGCATACAAATGAAATCTTATAGATGGTTTAAATATCTTTTTCCTTTATTTCTAATATATGTACATGTATTTTATTTATGTCTTGTCTTGTATTCACACTCATCGACCTCTTACAGGACATGTACTGTAGCGTCAGTCATCATTCAGAAATCAGCACAAATGTCCTTTTTTTACTAAGTATCATAGTAAATGCTCCCTTATAGTTTAACAGCAATAATACTTTGAGAACCACAAGGAATGAAAAAGTAAAGATGACAGTGATAAATGACGATTTCAGTTGTAAAAATATTGGTATGTGGACGAATAGTTTTGTGGACGTTTATAACAAAAATATTAAAAACAACAACAAAAACAGGTACAGCTGTAACTATTTTTATTTCAAATACCGTTCAAATAATTTAACGTATAATAACATTTAAGGAGACGATTGTGGTCAATTTTCAAGTCATTGTGTAAAAAAGATGACGTTAAAAAATAATAAAACGTCTATTATTTTTGGAGGTTAATTTATACTGACCAACTGACCATGGCGTTCCCCCGCGGGAAACGGGTGACTGATTTTATCGATGAATGAAGAAGGGTCGTCAGAATTTTGTCCGCGGTGGAAACAACTGAACACCGGGGATCGCGGGGAATTAGGCTTCTCATCGCGGACGAGCCCCCGCGTTTGTCCGCGATAAAAAAAAATCGTCCGCGGTGGTATCGTGGAAAAAGCAAAACCCGCGGTGAGCGTACTGTACTATACACATATAGTTAAAAACAATGACACCCCTGGGGCGGGGCCAGTTTTGACCCCAGGGCTTTTATTTGAATAAATTTTGTAGACACTTACTAGAAGATGTTTCATGCTTAATATCTAAACTCTAGCTATTTGGGTTTATTCAAAGAAGATTTTAAGTTTTTGCTATACACATATAAAGAAAATCAATGACCCCCGGGGCGGGGCCAATTTTGACCCCAGGTCTTTTATTTGAACAAACTTTGTAGACACTCACTAGAAGATGTTTCATGCTTAATATCTAAACTCTAGCTATTTTGGTTTTTTTGAAGAAGATTTTTTAAGTTTTTGCTATACACATACAGTAGAACTTCTATGAGTCGAACTTCGATTAGTCGATTTTCTCGATGTGTCAAAGTAAAACGAAAGTCCCGGATCTTCCCCTGATATATTCTTTATAAAAAACTATTTATGAGTCGAGATTTTATGTGTCGAGTTTTTCGATGTGTCGAGGTTTTTTCGAGGTCTGTATAGAATAAATCTAGTTCAATTTACCACAAAAAAGTCGAAGTTCTTCGGTTATTTTGACACCTTCGATCTCGAGACATTTTCACACCTTTTCTAGCTGCGAAGACGATTTCCGATCAACTTTAGTGACAGGTGTTAATTACACAGCCGAATGTTCAAACAGCCTTTGTATGCGTTTAAATGTGTGAAAAAATGCTTTAATCATTACTATTTTAATTGCCGTAGCGGTATTTGAAAGTAGATCTACATGTAAACAGTAAGAACTATCATTTGAGTACTTCCGTGACCCGGTGTCGCGTGATAATCACACGCGAAACATTTACTATAAGCTGGTTAAGTTATTGCCCTTTCTTATTGTTACGCCTTTTGTCACTTCATTGTATACGTCAACAGGGAGTCCAAATCATTAGCCGTGATAATACTTAACATGTCATATTTATCATTGTATAATGTAAATTATCAGATTAATTAATGAAAGAAAAACATGAAGTTGGTTACATTATAGATCTTAAAATAAAGGCTAGTCACGGGTTGAAATTTTGTCATGAAATTCAGACCGATTCATGATTCGAAGTCCCGATGTGTCGAAGTTTTTACGCAAGTCCCTCCGACTTCGACTTACCGAAGTTCTACTGTATAAGGAAAATCAATGACCCCCGGGGCGGGGCCAATTTTGACCCCTGGGCTTTTATTTGAACAAACTTGGTAGACACCTATTAGAACATGTTTGATGCTAAATACCTTAGCTCTAGCTCTTTGAGTTCTTTAAAAAAAATATTTTTTAAGTTTTTACTATATGCATATAGGGAAAATCAATGACCCCCAGCCCCTGAAGCGGGGCCAATATTGACCCCAGGGCTTTTATTTGAACAAACTTGGTAGACACTCATTAGAACATGTTTCATATTAAAAATCTTAGCTCTAGCTCTTTGGGTTCTTTAAAAGAAGATTTTTTAAGTTTTTACTATATGCATATAGGGAAAATCAATGACCCCCTGGGCCGGGGCCAATTTTGACACCGGGGCTTTTATTTGAACAAACTTGGTAGACACTCACTAGAAGATGTATCATGCCAAATATCTAAGCTCTAGCTCTTAGGGTTTTTTAAAAGAAGATATTTAAAGTTTTTTCTTTCGGTTGCCATGGCAACCAGAGTTCTGCATGGAATTAAATTCTTTGAACAATTTTTAAAGGTGACCACCAAAGGAACATTCCTGTGAAGTTTGGATGAAATTGGCCTAGTGGTTTATGAGGAGATGTCATTTAAAGTAAAAGTTTACGGACGACGGACGGACGCCGGACGGACGGACTCCGGACGAAAAGCGATCACAAAAGCTCACCCTGTCACTTTGTGACAGGTGAGCTAAAAAGACTACCCAACAAGAGCTGTCCGTAAGACAGCGCGCTCGACTTTTTTATTGCTTGCCAATAAAAAAAGTTTTTGCAGTAAAAGGCAATACAAGAATCTCTGTATTTTTAAAGTGAACTAGTTGTTTGATACCCTTGAATATTACAGCAATGTTTATATGACATAATTTATGGTAAAGTGAACAAGTGGATAGGAATGAATTTTTTTAGATTTTTTAAGTTTTTTAGTGCTTGCCTATAATACAAAACATTGACAGTTAAGGGCCATAATTCAAATAAAATCTTTGACAGAATTACCTTCTCCTGGACATGTTTGGGAATCATGATTGTAAACAAGTATTCCAACTTTCAAATTAATATCTCAAACAGTTCAGTCAAAAAGTGGACTGGTACTAAAAACTTTAACCAAGATTCTAAGTCGATAAAAGGCCTTAATTTTTAAAACAAATCCTTGACAGAGTTACCTTCTCTTGCGTACAGATGGGGGTAATGATGTGAAATAGCATTAAAAGTTTCAAAGCAATATCTCAAAGGGTTAAGGCAATAAGTGGATTTTACCCATATTCAATGTATTTTCTAAGTCAAAAAGGGGCATAATTCTGTCAAAAACCTTGACAGAGTTATGTCCTCTTGTCTGTTGATGAAGGTCGTGATGGTAAACAAGTATGGTCAGTTTCAAAGCAATACCTCCAATGGTTTTGAAATAAAGTGAGGTGGTACAAAAAACTTAACCAAGCTCAATACACTTTCTAAGTAAAAAAAGGGCCATAATTCTGTCAAAAACCTTGACAGAGTTATGTACTCTTGTCTGTAGATGGAGGTTATGATGGTGAACAAGTATGGTAAGTTTCAAAGCCATACTTGTAATACTTCTGAAATAAAGTGGGGTGGTACGAAAAACTTAACCAAGGTGTGACGCCAACGCCGACGCTAACGCCGACGCCGACGCCGGGGCGAGTAGGATAGCTCCCCTTTTCATAGAAAAGTCGAGCTAAAAATGCTACAGGCAAAATTTGGTGATCATCCATCAATTAGTTCTGTAGAAATAGACGCTAAAAGGTATTTCTATTTTTCATCCATCTTTTAGTTCTGTTACCAGAAATAGACGCTTAAAGGAATTTTGAATTTTAAACTTCAGCGGCTCCTAAAAGGGGCCAATCAAATTAATAGCAGCAAACTTGATAAAAGAGTACCTAAGAATGCTACAGACAAAGTTTGGTGATCATCCATCAATGAGTTCTGAAGAAATATACGTTTAAAGGTTTTTCTATTTTTAGCTATAGCGGTCCCTAAAAGGGGCCAATCAAATTAATATGAGCAAACGAGAATGAGAGTAACTTATTAAAATTGCTTAATATTGTTCTTTGTATTATTGTACCTAAAATCTCTAATTGTGATAGCATGAATCTTCACTAGAACTCCGCGAGTCGGATGTGTCGCCTTGTGAACAATAAAGTTTAGGAGAAATGGCCAGGACAAAAATGAAATATGAAAATTAACAAAGGGCAATAACTCAAAAAATAATAAGTGCAGAGCAGCAATTTCTGTGCACTGCACTTCTTATCAATAAGATCTATCATTCTATGAAGTTTCAAGTCCATATCTTTTATAATTTATAAGAAATGGCCTGGACAAAAATAAAGTATGAAAATTAACAAAGGGTAATAACTCAAACATAAGAAATGCAAGAGTACCGGTTCTTGTACACTGCACTTTTTCTTAATGAGATCTATCATCCTATGAAGTTTCATGTCCATAGCTTTCATACTTGAGGAGAAATGACCTGGACAAAAATTAAGTATGAAAATTAACAAAGGAAAATATCTCAAAAATTAGAAAGTGCAGAGTACCGGTTCTTGTGCACTGCACTTCTTCTTAATTAGATCTATCATCCTATGAAGTTTAAAGACCATAGCTTTTATACTTTAAGACAAATGGCCTGGACAAAAATAAAGTATGAAAATCAACAAAGGGCAATAACTAAAAAAATAAGAAATGCAGAGTACCGGTTCTTGTGCACTGCACTTCTTCTTAATGAGATCTATCATCCTTTTATACATTAGGAGAAATGGCCTGGACAAAAATAAAGTATGAAAAATAAGAAAGGGAAATAACTAAAAAATTAGGAAGTGCCGAGTACCGGTTCTTGTGCACTGCACTTCTCCTTAATGAGATCTATCATCCTATGAAGTTTCAAGTCCATAGCTTTTATAGTTGAAGAGAAATGGCCCGGACAAAATTAAAGTATGAAAATTTATAAAGGGCAATAACTAAAAAATTAAGAAATGCAGAGTACCGGTCCTTGTGCACTGCACTTCCGGTTATTGAAAGAAGCATGCATACCTTTTGTTTGTTTGTTTGTTTCATTTTACGCCTTTTTCAACAGTATTTCAGTCATATAGGCAGGTAGTTTCCTAACCATCGTTCCTGGAGAGTTACACCAGTACTAGACTACCTTCCTCTGCGCTAAACTACCAAAGCATCTCCGGGGGATCGAACCCACGCCAGAGAGGTAACTAGATTAGATCTAACCCCTCGACCACGGAGGTGCATGCTTAGTTTGAAGTCAATCCGACTTATAGTGATTGAGTTATGCTCCGGACAAGCTTTAGGGGACGCTGACACCTACAACAACGGACGTCAAAAGTAACCCCTTTATGCCGCCTCTTCAAGGCGACACAAAAATATTAGTGTGCCCTTGACATTTGAAGAAAGGATGTGGTTCTTGGATGCGACAGGATGTTGTCATGAGATTAGACATTTGTGCCAAGTTATTTCAAAATCCCTCAATGCATGACAAAGTTACAGTCTGGACATGATTGTTGTGTAAGTAGGGACACATGAACAAACGGACGAACATGAATCTTAGCATTGACACATTGTTTTGATGTGGTAGACATTTGTGCCAAGTAATTTTAATATCCTTACATGCATGACAAAGATACAGTCCAGACATGAATGTGTATCTTCAAACTCTTCTAAAGAGAATGAGTACCTTCAAACTATAAGTGTGACCTTGAAGGTAGGAACATAGGTCTTAGTCGCAACATGTCTGTGGTATGACATTTATGCATAGTTATTTTAACAAACTTACAGTCCGAATACGAATGTGCATACCTATTAACTCTAATTGTGATAAAGTGAACTTCAAAACGGTTGTGAGACCTTGACCTTTGAGGTAGGGACTTGATTTTTGAAGGCTGCAAAATCATCGTCTCTATGTGGTAGACATTTCTGCTAAGTTATTCTAAAATCCTTCAATGCATGAAAAAGTTACAGTCTGGACACGATTGTGTGTACATATTAATTCTAATTGTGATAATGTGAAACTTCAAAATGTTAGTGTGACCTTGACCTTTGAGGTAAGGGAAGCAATTCTTAAAAGTGACACGGTATCGTCTTGATGTGGTAGACATTTATGCCTAGTTATTTTAATTTCATTCGATGCACAACAAAGTTACAGCCCAGACACAAATGTATGTACCAATTTACTCTTATTCTGATAATGTGAAACTTCAAAATGATAAAATGACCTTAACCTTTGAGGTAGGGACGTAATTCTTGGACACAATACATTGTCTTGATGTGGTAGACATTTGTACGAAGTTGTTCCAAAATCCCTTCATATATGACAAAGTTGCAGTCTGGAAACGAATGAAGTCAGACACACAGACGGACAGACGGACGTTGTGATTTTAATATGCCTCCCTTCGGGGCATAAAAAGAATTTACTGTTACCTATAACTGTTCCCATAGTCACATAAAACCCAAATGTTAGCTCAAACATACACACACACACTTGCACATACACTCACACACATATACACTGTTAGAAATTTAACTTCTGTCAAACTGTATTTTTTTTTTCTTTCCTATTTCATCAGTAATAGTTTATGATATAATGGCATTTATAAGGAATATTCAGATCAATTATATGTCAAACATCTCACTGGATCTCACTGAGACAAGATTCAGTAGTATAAATTCAAATCAACATTTCATGTTACATATATCATTATAATACTGCACCTTTGTTACGTTAATTTTCATTGGATAATCGTGACGTTTACATTTTTCCTATACACGGCTTTTTCTTCAAAAATACACGGCTTCCCTTCAAGAACCCCCGACACACCCCCATTTTTGATTGGTTGTCACCACTAGATACTATAAACAATATGGCGGCCATAAAATCGCTTTTTAGCCCCGCTAGAAAAGTTTACAGCGAGAATTTCGACTATGACTGATTAATTGATCAATAATCTCTTTTTCTAAGAAAATAAATTGATGTAAACAACTATTTGCTTTGTGTTTTCATTCATCTTTCAGCTGTTTTATTCATAGAAACGAACAATATTTTATTCTTGTTGACCAAGCGCTTGTTTGATCGAGCTTACACAGTGCAGACGATCTTTGTCAAATTTGACAGGTATCCAGAAAAGGGGTTATTTAAAAACAAGGTAGTTTGCCATCAACTTGTTTTTTTAACACTTTTGTGTGAATGGTTTTCTGTAACCATTCTGTTAGCCCTTTCGTCTTTTATGTACATATTTACATTAAATCTAGTCTATCAAATGACAGTATTGGCCTGATACAATATTGACACTGAAGTCTGTCAACCAATTTTACAAAATAATTAGATTCTAACTACCATCTCCAAGAATGGATATAATTACAAGGTGGAAATGCCTGGGAATGAAGTATATTATGCATTTAATGCTAAATAAATGACAAAACATTCTTTGTTATTAAGAATATTTTTTATTATGAATTGACAAAATGTTTGAACTTCAGAACAATATTGTTATAAACAATCATAGTACATGTAGATATTCTTCAATGGAAAGTGATATAATAACACATACATCTAAATAAAAAATGACAAAGGATATAGTTATGTTTTATAAATGTATGTGTTCTGCATACAAAATTGTAGAAAGCAATGGGAATTACTGTCACAAACTTATTTTAGAATTTAATTTCACTTACTAGATCTATTCAAAATTGAATTAAAAATCATGTACAGTATAGTATACTGTAAACAAAATTTATGTTATTATTACAGAAAGAATATTCAATAAGTAAATGTTCAATATTGAATTTACTTAAGCTGTTGAACACAACAGAAATATTTTATGCAAGCTTCTTGCAAGCATGATCATTATTAAATAGATATACAAATAAAATAAATTTAGTAATGAAGCAAAATATAATATTCTTTTAAAAACATACATGTATATGAAATTAAACTTTCATTGACGGTGATAAAGTAATAAAAACTAAATTTACAATATAATTGTATAAATATAAAGCAAACGGCATTACACCACATAAATATATGTGTACAGACAAAATGGCCATTGCAAAACTAGTTAGTATGGTAAATATGTGAAAAATAGAACAAAAAAGAAAAGTACTGGTTAACATCAATATAACATGAACTTTAAAAATATACTGCTCTATGCTCAAATTTGATATTAGTAAATATTGTTGATTGCTTATATATAACCTGCCAACAATTTTTTTTTACTTCAAACAAAGTAAAAATGTTTAAAATTCAACACACAATAGTTAGTCACAATAAGATTATATAGTGTTGTTAAAAAAACTGGCATTTTTTAAAAGAAAATACGAATATAATTATAGTGTATTGATTCTGCTATTTAAATTATGCAAAGTCAGTAAGAAATTCATAAATTTAAACAAATTTCTCTTATTAAAAAATTTTACTCAAGCATGAGCATGGATATCTTTAAACATAACAAATTTAAAACAAAACAAACTAAACTGGAGAACTGAATAATATATGATAGAAAAGATCAACAAGGAAACGAATGCAACATTCAATGAACACAACAATTAAAGTAATTCTTTACTACTTTAATAAAAACAAATCAAACATAATTTCACAAAACCATACAATATTCTTTCCCCTTATTTAATAAATAACTTGACCAAAACTTGAAAAATTGACCACTTAATTTTTAAGCACAAAATTTACTGATTTTCAAACATTTTGAAATTAACAAATAAATACAATTTTTAACCAAATGTAATGAAATTTTAAAAAAAGGCTGAAAAACATGAAAGGTCATTACAACAAAACAAAAAAAATCTTATGAACAACTGTTTGCTTGATCTTAACTTATAAAATGTAAATCTCTAATCATTTTTATATATAAAGAACATATAACTTTGGTTATATGGCTATCAGTCTCAATTATACATAATACATGAAAAATTATTTATATATAAAGAACATATAATTAAGAAAAAAATATTTATATTTAAAGTAATACTTTATAAAAAGTTTATAAAAAGGCACACAAAACATGACTTGTTACATAATTTTTAAATAAAAATCAACAATTTTAACTAGCAAAATCATATACAAATGTATGAAAAAAGTTACATTTACTTATTTCAAATAAAATTTGTATTTAAAGCAGCATATTTCCTGATAAATCATTTAACTTTAATAAGTACTAAAATTATTAAATTTACTATTTAAAGCAGCATGCATCTAAATTTAATTTAAATAATATTATTTTATCTTGAAGAATTAACTACTTAACTTAAGATTGCCTTCAAATTTATGCAATGTTCCATAATAAAATGAAGTGTTAAAATATGTATTTAGTTAAAATATTCACTGTGAAAACATTTCTTAAAATTAAAAATACTTGTACATTTCTTTGTATTTTCTTTTATTTTTTAATTTTTGAAGAAAAAAAAATATTCATACTGATGTACAGTATGCTGCTCTAAAAGCAAAACAAATTGATTTGACATTTTACATTTATAAACAAGCCTTCTAAACAATATTTAAAAAATGGTCGATAATATGACAGGACTGGAAATAATTTTTTGGGGATTATAATGATTGTTCTTTTTGATTTAGGTATTTCATTTGATTGAAATATGAAGAAAAGATTTGCAAGTCACACTGATCAAGAAATTGAAGAGAAAGAAGAAAAAAAACCTGTGCCATATAACACTCAAAAAATGAATACTCATTGTGCTGAAACCTTTAGGAAATATCTTGAAGAAAAGGGTCTTGAAAGTAATTTTGAAGAGTTTGATGAAACAAAATTAGCTGGAGCATTGGGTCATTTTTATATGGATGCCCGTACTGTGAATGGACAGGCATATAAAACCTCAACACTTGAAAACATTCGGCATATAGTCTGAATAGATACTTGAAATCTCCACCATTCAATAAACATTTTGACATTATCACTGGTCCAGAATTTTTGGATGCAAATGAATGCATGAAAACAGCTTTAAAAGAGCTAAAACAAAATGGGCAAGGATCTATAAAATCACTACCCTAAGATTACAGATGATGACCTAGCAAAGCTGTACATGAGTGTATATCTCACTCCAAATACACCATCTGGCCTACTTAATAGAGTGCAGATGAATATAAGATTATTTTTTTGTAGAAGAGCAAATGAAAATTTCGATCAGATGACAAAAAGCACATTTCAAATTGGAAAATACCCTGATGGAACTAGATATGTCTATAAGTCAGAAGATGAATTAACAAAAAACCATCAAGAAAAACAAAAGGCATTAATAACAGGTCACATGCCAGAAGATAAGATTAATAGTGACCTATGCCCAGTAAGACTGTATGAGCTACAGTACTGGACACGCGAAACCCACAAAAGTCGCGTTATGCCGCGAGTGTAGTCTATGTCGCGACGGGACACTTCGCGGTAAAACATCGCCGCGTGCAAGTTCGCCGAATTTCGTGGCGGGTCACGAAAAATCGCCGCGATGTATCGCCGTAATTTACGGCGAATCTTCAGCAATAATTGTATTAGAAAGTACTACTTGGTCCTTAATTCCCGTGGTCTTTAATTTTTGAAAACTTTAAAAAATCTTGTAAACGTCTTGTATATATTATAAATATTTAGCATTTGAACATGTACAGCGTATACATTTTGTATATTAAAAACAAAAGCAATCAGGTGCTGGTGAAAATTAGTTAACAATAAAACGAGATTGAAATTACAAAAGGTAATTGGTACTACATCAAAGAACGCACGATAACAAATTGTCTTATTGTTATTTTTGATAATAATACAAATGTAATTAAAATCCATTGTTTTACTTTCGCACATATTCTATTTTTAGAACAATGCAAAGCGACATTTAGCACCGATTCACAGGTGTAACTAATTTTTACGTCTAATACGCTAATTATGATTGTTGAAAATTGTAAAAGTTTTATCACTTAAATTGACATTCTTTACCTTCAATTTCCACGAGTAAAAAATGCCAGGGCATGAGTAGGTGATGAGTAGCAAGATGCAAATCAGATATTTTTTATTCCCGCCAAATCAGCCAGGGCATTTGACCCAAAAAAATTCCCTCGAAAACAAAAATAAAATCGGAGTTAAATCACACATTTAATATGTAAAGTAACGAGTGATCATTCATGAGGGCATTCTGTGCATAAAATTTAGGGTGTTACTATTTAAAGTATTTACATAAATAGCGACCAACCAGGGAAGGATATTTCCTTACGTCACGCAGTACTGCATGCGCGCGGCAATTAAGTTGAATTAACTAATAATAGCACGTATCAAATTAAGGGTGGAAACGGGATTAAAAAATTTTTTCAAATTAAATGAATATTTGTAAAGCATTTATATGGTCACTAGTTTACCATTGGTAATTTTAATGTGCTTTGGGGTACATGTTCGTTTGTTTATGACTGACGACACTGATTAAATACTATAAGCCCATGCAATAAAACATTTCTGGTAGAAGCGTGGTCATAAAATTGACCGAAAAAAATATCCTTTCATATGCATTATTGTTTTGATAGCAGACACAAAGTATTGCACAATATCTTCAAGATCATTAAAATGGTAAATAAAATATCACAATCAAAATGCACTTACGATTAATATATATTGTCAATAATTGACACAATCAATATCCAACATTTTTTTTTTACTTGAGCAATAATTAAACATGTGTAATCATTCCTTGACAAAAAAGAAATGACAGTTTTTTCTGATTATATAAAAAAGAGGTGAAAGTCAATCGAGTGTCGGCATTTCTTTGATGATTCGGGCAAACAACTACAGGTGTGTAAACATCAAAAATTCACAGATTCTTCAGAAGAGCCGACCAGTCATTTGTCAGAGGTCATTCGTGTTGTAAATTTTGTATTTATTATTTAAACAATGGAAACATTATATTCCTTTTTATTTATGGATGCTTCTTTTTGCGCCGAGGTTTTTTGTGTCTTTTTAGCGCTATGGAATTTCAACAATCGGCGATAATTTTTCGGTAACTAACAATTAAATATTTTTACATTTTTAAAACAGGGCGTGCAAATATCCGCCATTCCAGAAATTATAGCAGACAGAAATCTTGCGTGTGTTATTTTTTTACAAACGTGTAATAAATTGGAGTAATGATCACCCAAGAGAACGAAATGTCCCGGTCTGATCCACTACATTTAGAAATGAACAAGTTAATGTTTCGTATCAATTATGTATCTTTTTATGTAACTAAATATATTTTTTACACATATATTATATTTATATCTCTACTTTTAAACTCAATATGTACCCCCCCCTAAAAAATAGTTTTACACGTGTACATACACACTATTTACCTGCAGATGGAGCCGCATTACTTTGTACTGCGTCGCATTTATACATTGAAAGGTCATGATTCCGCCATTCACGGAAGTTTTAACGGTGTTATTTGATTTCGCCGTGGTTTATTTATATTTGCTGTTGGCATCAAAGATAAATAGAGAAAGGGCATTTTAGCAAATTACAAGATTTTCTTGATACAACTTCATGTAGATCTACTAATTAATTTTCGTACTTGTACATGTATATCTGGTTTCAAGTTCACAGACTACACTTATAAAATGATCTACATTTATTATACAATGAAACATGTATTATTCCCCGCGAATCGCGGCAAATGTTCACGGCAAAATCGCCGCGAGTTGAATTTGCGGCGATTGTCTCAAGTTGCCGCGAATTCGCTCGCGTTATAAAGCATGAGAGTTCGCCGCGAATACGCGAATTGTGCGGGTTTCGCGTGTCCAGTACTGTATACACATCAAAATTGAATCCATCCAACAATCGCTTATGGCAATACCCAAGAGATGCTTACCAATATGGAGATGAAAGCTGGTATCAAAATAGACCAATGGGAAGAGACAAACTTGCATCATTTCTGAAATGTCTATCACAAAAAGTGCCACTTTCGCAAGTATATACGAACCATTCAATTCGGGTCACTGGTGTATCTACATGTATCCTTGGGCAGGGATTTTCTATGCCGCAAATCATGGCAGTGTCCGGACACAGATCGACATCGTCCCTAGCTTTATACCAAAGGGTATCAGATACAGAGAAACAACAAATGGGAAATGCTATTTCCAACAAAATCATAGGCCAGGAGAATCTACCAATGCTGCCAAGTACCAGCCATA
This sequence comes from Ruditapes philippinarum, assembly GCF_026571515.1. Lineage (NCBI taxonomy): Eukaryota > Metazoa > Mollusca > Bivalvia > Venerida > Veneridae > Ruditapes > Ruditapes philippinarum. The sequence continues at coordinate 54,347 of NW_026853334.1, forward strand.
CCATTACGCACACTGCCATCTTGTAGTAGTTCATTAAATCCAGACAGAATGTATGTAGCCTGGTGCCATTCAAACGCAAACTTACAATCAAATTTCAGGTCAGTGTCAAAATAATCTAGATAAAATTGTACTTAGATTATGAATACATTTATACTACATCTAAATATGAAAATATCCTTTTATTTAAAGAAATTGAGTTTATCTAATTAGAAACATAATAACAAACCTTTTCCTAAAAAATTTTTTTAAAAAGAAATTAAAATAGATTTGTTTAGAATTTAGAAATCAATTTTGTGAAGAAGAGTAAAAATAGCAAATGATTTTTATAAAAAATTGTATGTATTTAAAGGTTAACTTTTCTATAAATATATTATATTACCAAATTTCAGTGTTTGATCAGATTGAGATGATGGGAGGAATTCATTTTATGCAATGGATGATTTCAATCCTGAAGATTTCTTCTCAGATTTTGATTCACTGCCAGATGTGTTTGCACCAGCCCGAAATTTCAATGATAACAAACCAAAGAGGTCAAGGAATTTTCAACAACTGCCATATGTCCAGGAGTCCACAATAAATTTCAATTTTGTACAAAAATAAACTGACAAAACAAACAGTTACTGATGTTAAAAAAAAATAGTTGACAGACACTTAAAATTTCAATATTATTTTCATGTTAACAGCAGTTTGTTTTAATATTTACAGTTGTCATTTGGTTTGACCTAATTAATGTTTTCAAAAGTTTATGTAAACTTTATATTGTAAGTTGATTACACAAACCATACTGTAGCTACATAATTTGGAGGGCGGGGGTTGGGGCTTTTTTGTTAAATAAGTGTTACCCATTAAAATTTAATATGTTGTTTGCTTTTCACATTTTTGTATTCTTCACCTGTTTATGAGTTTAATTATTTAAATAAAGTTATAGCGCAATTTCACAGGTTTTTGATTTCATCTGAAAGTGGACTCACTAAGATATAAAACTTCTCCATAAATTCAGAAAATTGAGGTCTGTTTTCTTTTTCCAAAGTATCCTGAGCAAAACTGTTTCATTTGTTAAATTGTTCTCTCTTCAAAAAATCTGCCAACAAGAAAAGAAAAACAAGTTAGATCTACTATGTTACAAATTTGTATTTTTGCAATATGATGCAATAAATAAATTAATAATTTTTTTGGAACTTACTGTAACCTTAATAATTTACATAAGTGCATTGCCATCCTTGAAATTTCTATTATTTTGTTTGAATAAAAGAATAAATTATGTAAACCCACTTGGTAGGTTCTTTGAGCTATTAACTATTGAAAGAATTTTGTGAAAAACAAATAATAAGGTTTATTAGATGTAATACGGTAAAAGTATAATTTTTTTGTTGCAACATTCATGTAACATGTATGCAAGAGGTTTTTATCCAAGTTACATTGAACCGCCCATCATTGTCATGATTAACTAACCCTTTCGCCAATTTTCTTGCAAAATGTTGAAAAAATAAAGACGGGTTTTAAAGTTGAAATTGTCATTAGAAAAATTTACTTACTGCCCAAATTAAAAAATGTTGATCAACATTCAAGTTATACGCCAGCAAATCTCCAAATTATAATTAATATTCCAATAATTAACGATTCCCGCTTTCCAATTTTTTCCGAACGCCAATACACACTGAATCCCTTTTTTTACATGTGACCTTTTTGAAAAACTATGCTGGAAATTGATGGCCGTCTTAAAATGGTTCGTCGAGGACTTCGTGATCAAAATATGACAGCGTTAGAGTTCCGAAGGCGATTCGTTGACATTCCGTTCTTATGAGGCTCTCAACGGGGGAAAAATTACGACGCCAAAAAATAATAAATCGTTTTTTTAGAACAGTTTTCCAGCGCAGTTTTAAATAAAATTATTTACATTTAAAAGGCAAATTAACAATATGTGCAGTATTAATTTTTTTAAATTCGTTTATTAAAAGATCGTTGGGACAGGATTATAGTGGCCGTTATATAAACGGCTGTTTGCAATATAACCCTCGCCTAACGGCTCGGGTTATATTTACAAACAGCCGTTTATATAGGGCCATATAACCTGTCAACGATCTTTATAACTAATAATATACTCATTGACAGACATCAAATAATATGATAATTAACAGTTTCCAATATATGTTATATTATTATAATATGACAATTTCACAAAACAAATATTGAAGACTGTATAACTAATTGATCAATGAGTTTTAAGAAGTAAATACAATGCAGTTAAGACTGTACAATTCACAAATCTTGTTGAATGTTTATGAAAAGAAAATATTTAAAAATTGGGTTAATCAAATTTATGAATTTTCAGATAATCAAATATTGAAAAATTGGCATAATAATCTAAGATCTTAAAAGATTCATGAGGTCAATTTTTAAAAATAAACCATTATCACAGTATTTCCTCCATTCAACGGTATCTTGTTGGGACATTAACAGAAAAATTTATTAGTAGTACTAAATGGTTTGGTTGTCTTAAAGTGGAAATTAAAAATCTAAGTCAAAAATGAACACTGAATAAAAAAAATTCATTAAATATACCCTGACTTTTTGGAAAATAAAAAACAATAAAATCTAAATGTTCATGTTAGGAAATTTTTTCTTTAATGGAAACACAATTATTCTCCCCATTTAGACTATTTGTTTCCCACTATTTGGGGAAATTTGAATTAAGGAAAACTCATTAAATGAATTTGTTATAAATTTCAGAAACGGGCAGCCACAAAATTAATATTGCAGACAAAAGATTTTTGATGCGCCCACTGATGATTTTTTTTTCTTAAAATAAACTGGATGAAATTTTCTGAAAGAGTAAATTATAAAAAAGCTTATTTTTAATATACATTTTCCCTTAACAATCTCTCAACTTGATTATATGCAAAAACCTTTTTTACTTACACAGAAAATTCACATTTAAAATCATATGAACAAAAACTACTTCAAATCCCAAGTTCTGCAGAAAAATCTTTAACAATTAAATTCAGGATTAAAACTTTGGAATTCTCTTCCCTTAGATATAAGAAAACTCTACAAATTTTACAGTCATTTCAAAAAATAATTATCTGAAATGATGGTTCTCTGGTGGAATAAAACCCATCAAGTTGTATTATAAAAAAAATAATAAATGATAAATGTATATTTTATTGTCTATATTCTTTTTGAATGTTTTTTTTCTTTTTGTTCTAGATTTTCATTTTATAATTATGTTTCTTGTTACCCTTTCACTGCCATAGGGCAATATGCATGATAAATAAAATGATGCCTTTTATCAGAATTTTAAAAGAGCTGTTTATCAAGTGTAAACATTGTTTATAGTCAATTAACAACCGATAGAGTATTGAGTACAAAAGGTCTGTACATAATAATAATAATTATTATTATAATAATAATAACTAGAACTGCCACTATCTTGGCGTGAATACCCCCGCATACCACTTTGTCAGAATCAACAGTGGCCATTTAGAGCTCAAGGACAACCTCCCTGCCAAATCTGAGGTTACTAAGCCAGTGCATTGCTAAGTTATGTATTCTACAAGCTTAAAATGTGAAAATGTCAAAATCAATACATTGCGGACAGGACATTCTTTAGCAATTGAGAAGAAAAGCTTTTTTTGTCAAGGTCCCTGTGACCTTGACCTTCGACCCAGTGACCTCAAAGTCAATAGGGGTCACCTTATAGTCATGATCAACATCCATGCCAAAATATGTAGACTGTGGGTCAAAGGAATCTTAAGTAAATGGGTGGACAAACTTTTTTTGAAGTCAAAGTCCCTGTGACCTTGACCTTTGACCTGGTGACCTCAAAATTAATAGGGGGTCATCTACTAATCATGACTTACCTCCATGCCAAACATGAAGACTGTTGGTCAAAGGAATCTTAAGTTATAGGGCGGACAAGCTTTTTGAAAGTCAAGGCCCCTGTGACCTTGACCTTTGACCTGGTGACCTCCAAGTCAATAGGGGTCATCTACTAATCATGTCTAACCTCAATGCCAAATATGAAGACTATGGGTCAAAGGAATCTTAAGTTATTGGGCGGACAAGTTTTTTGAAGTCAAGGCCCCTGCGACCTTGACCTTTGACCTGATGACTTCAAAATCAATAGGGGTCATCAACAAATCATGACTAACCTCCATGCCAAATATGAAGACTATGGGTCAAAGGAATCTTAAGTTATTGGGCGGACAAGCTTTTTAAAGTCATGGCCCCTGTGACCTTGACCTTTGACCTAGTGACCTCAAAATCAATAGGGGTTCATCTACTAATCATGACTAACCTCCATGCCAAAAATATGAAGACTTTGGTCATAGGAATCTTAAGTTATTGGGCAGACAAGCTTTTTGAAGTCAAGGCCCCTGTGACCTTGACCTTTGACCTGGTGACCTCAAAATCAATAGGGGTCATCTACTAATCATGACTAACCTTCATGCCAAATATGACGACTGTAGGTCGAAGGAATCTTAAGTTATTGGGCGGACAAGCTTTTTGAAGTCAAGGCCCCTGTGACCTTGACCTTTAACCTGGTGACCTCAAAATCAATAGGGGTCATCTACTAATCATGACTAACCTCCATGCCAAATATGAAGACTGTAGGTCAAAGGAATCTTAAGTTATTGGGCAGACAAGGTTTTTGAAGTCAAGGCCCCTGTGACCTTGACCTTTGACCTAGTGACCTCAAAATCAATAGGGGTCATCTACTAATCATGACTAACCTCCATGCCAAATATGAAGACTAAGGGTCAATGATATCTTAAGTTATTGGGCGGACAAGAAAAAACCGACGGACGGCCGGACAGCCGGACGGACAAGCTGATTCCAGTATACCCCCCTTACAACTTTGTTGTGCGGGGGTATAATAATCATTAGAAACATTAAGAGGATATTTTTTCGTTTGAGTGAAATATGGAATATATTTTCACGAAACATGATAAAATGCCACATATTTTCACGAGCCGGGACGGCGAGTGAAAATATGTGGCATTTTATCATGTTGAGTGAAAATATATACCATATTTCACGAAAAACGAAAAAATAACCTTTTTATTTAATTTCATTATCAAAGAAAAATTGTTACGAACCCCATTGGTTGCTTCTGTACAGCCCACAATAATATATTATTGCGTCTTGTTTTGCACGCGATATTTGGCGCTACATTGTGACGTCACTTAAACAACTGTTTAAACGTCTGTACAGCGTTAATAACTGAATTAAAGATATTGGTGTTCGGATTAATTTTCTTAGTTAGACCATTTTCTATCATTCTAGATAGTTTTCAAAAAAAAATTCAACAAAAAACTGTTTTGTATTTCTCAGATTTTTCAAACAAAATGGCGAAAGAAGTCCCTTAAAATAAATATGAGTTTCGACTCCGCCCTTATATCTATATTTCATATTTATTTTTAAAAAATATGAAATATATTTGACTGATATAGCACCATATTTTATGGGTAAAATTAAATAATATATAGATAATTATACCATGGACAATAATTATTATTATTATATTAGCAGATTTGGAAACATATATAGTTATTATAATACTAATAACAAATAATAATAATAATATTAAATAATAATATAGTAATTTCTTAGAAAACCTTCTGGCAAATAGGTGATCAAAAAATAAATGACCCTCTGGCAGCGAAAGGGTTACCTATTTGTAACAATGTTATTTCTGTTGTTGTTTATCATACCTTTTGTTGTAAATGTTTATACTATGTACATTGTATATTTGATGGGAAGACCATGCCTATAACTATGTTGCCTCTTTTAATAAAGTCTTTATTATTATTATTATTTATTATTATTATACTCTCTTTGATATCTTAATTATTAAAATAACAGGTGGTTATTACTATTCCTGACATTATGGTTCATTTAATTAGCATTGTATTTAAAAAGCTCCAAGTATATGTATATTATAAAGCTTCAATATCCATACCTGATATAAAATCCTTTAAATAAGTTTTGTCTTCTAAGATCCATTTAATATCCTGAACTTGATTAAAGTTGCATGAATCTGAAAAATATGTTATGATATTTAATTCTATAGATATATCCAAGTACATTTATAAAACAAATGAATTATCTTTTGCTGTTTTCTTTAGAGATATTATTTACAAAACAGATTGGTGACCTTTTAAAAAAAAATAGAGACAAATATTTAAAAGTGTTTAAAGTGTTTCATTATTTATCAATTACAGAACAAGTTTCCTTACGCACAAAATACCTCGAGTGTATATTCATTTCACTAAAGAGTACCATAAAAAATTAGTTCTTTTATAAAACAATATGCATGATAAATAAAATGATGATTTATCAGAATTTTAAAAGAGCTGAATCC
>NW_026853335.1:0-18256 GCF_026571515.1 Ruditapes philippinarum
ATATAATGTATTTATGATTTTTAATTGAATTACTTTAATAGTTCATATTTTATAAGTTCAAAAAAAATGTATTTAATTAATGTAAATAAAGTTGAAACTAAAAATATTTTTTAATATGTTACAGTTGCATTATTGCTGAAACTCTATGTGTGAAGATGATTAAGTTTTCATGAATAACTTATATGAAAGTTAGTAATACCTTAAAGAGTCCGAATGTGACGTGGCGGCGTTGCAGCTGTCTTTTTGACTGTCATATTTGAATATACATGTAACACAAAATGCAGAAAATTCTACATAATTAACAAGGTTTTAAAAAGTAACATTGAGGAAAAATCACAAAATAATAACATATTATAAAACCAGAGGTTGTAAGTGCTGGTGTATGCAGACCCTTGACCTTACAGGAACTCCACTGAGGTCCAAAAGCCTAAACACATAATTGAAGATCTTACATAGATCAAATGTGGCACTTTTTCTATGGAAAAAGGTAATGAAAAAAATATACACAGAATTAAATACCCGATTTCAGTTAAAAGCGTTTTTAGGCCATTTTGCACATTAAAATGAGTATGTGTATTCTGGTTTGCCGTGTAAGCGAAAGATCTTTGTTTTCTCTCTTCTTTTTCTCTCTTTTTTTTCTTGGATCGGTGACCTAGTGGTTAAGGTGTCTGTCTCTCAACCCAGGGATCATGGGTTCGAGCCCTAATCATATGATACAATTACTGGTTGGTTCCAATAAGCGGGCTCGAAAGTGATTAATATGACTCGTAAGAACTGGTTTCGCAATAAAGCTTGAATAAGATATGTTTTAAGCAATGGTCACACATTTATTGCTATAGACCTAATTCAAATACATGTAGAATAAAATCTTTAAATTGTTTTCCGTCAACTCTTCAATCACGGTAAGGAATCACGTGACTTATGTTTTATGGTCACTGACAATATGCAGGCATAAATTCATTGGTCAGGTATTTCTATATTATATCCCTTATACTTACATGCAGCCTTCGCGGAATGGAGAATTGTTGTCGCCAAGCTATATCTTATTTTCCGTTCACAGATACTTAAAAATTCAACCGGCATTTTCAGTTTGCACACTTATTTTGCGGGTAACATTCATGCAAAATTTGTATTTGAGAAATTGATAAAACTATCTCGAGATAGCAAAGAAATAGGGTCATAGAATTTTTTTCTTCTTTATTTTGAAAAGTGTGAATATTTGGTATGTCGAATATTGGCATGTTATTTTTTTTCTATGATTTGGGTAACCGATAGCGGGTCATGTTTGTAGATTAGCTAACACGCAATGTATTATGTTCAAGCAATAACTTTGCAAGTTACAGCCTAAATATTAATTGAAACAAATCGAGATCATGATTTAATGTGTAGTCTTAAACTTTCATAATATTCTAAATACCACCAATGGCTCTTTGATAGAATATAGCTATATGCGGCCGAATATACTAAGATAAGTATCGATATAGAGATGAATAAATCGCTGGAATCAAAAATTAATATTAATACGAGGTCTTGCATTTCTGTTCTAGAATAATTTTCAGTAGTCATATTTTATACATGTATGTGTTTTGCAGATACTCGTATAAGATGTTCCAGCTCGGATATTTTGCGAAAAAAGTGGGAAAATATTTCGTTCAAGGACAGGTCTTTATGACCACATAAAAAGGCACCTCGGCATAGGACCTTTAAATGTTGCGGCAACTATGGCGTTTTACTGCAGACATTCAAATATAAGTCCTTTACTTTTATATTTTGTGACTGTTTTAGAATGAAAAAATATGAAAAAACAAAACTCATGATATTCTGTAGGATTTTGCCTTTTTTGCTTTAGAAAAAACTCGAGGATAAAAGATATTTTATTTTATATCTTCTTTATCATATTATCAGTTACATGTTCACGCCCGGCAAACTGTCGCTCCACTTCAAAATTGTGGTGTACGGTAAAACGAGCGAACGGCATTTCCGAGATAGAGCGGAAGGCCGATTTAAACGCCTAATAGTAAGTATTGTTTATGATTTTGTCTTGTTATTCATTTAAGTTGTATTTTTTCGAAAAACGGAAAATGTAGTTCCGTGTAGGATTGATTTAAGCTTCCAATGATCTAAGCTGTTACAAAAAGAAAATTATATTAAGCCCGGGAGAACTTTTCTCCCTGACGAAGGGAACGACTATTTGTAGAATATTGAACTTCCCAACCATTTAAATGTCATACCCTTCAAATTTCTTGAAAAAGTGTATTAGTAAATTATCAACCCGTAATAAGAACTTGTCCTTCGTGCAAAATAAATTACTCCCGAAGGATTTCTTAAATTTGTAAATCGATATTTTTCGAAAGTAGTGGAGCGAAAGGGCAAGAGATGGAGCAAAAGGTTCGATGTTGAGCGCAAGGCGACATTATTTGACGTATTAGGAGGAGCGTAGTCTATGGTTTTTTTTATATAAAAGCTATAGAAGTTAAAATAGACATGATCAAGTGTTAAGACCGAAATATATATACCTTTTAAAGACAACTAATAAAGTGTGATATCCTTTCAACGACTATAGCGAAATAAATGTAATCGCGAAGGTGTCACCTATGGCTGCCGTGTAGATTCCATTATTTATGTTCTAAAATAATCAGACAAGCCACACAAACACGAACATTTAGTAATTTAATTTAATTGCAAACGTTTCGGCTATATGCCTTCATCAGTGCAAAACTATTATTTATGTTCGAAATTTGGATGAGGCCCGACCATTGAATCATACACATGTATGCATGGCATAATACAGGATGCCACTTATTCGAGATCAATCATGATTTTTCACAAGGTTATGTACATTTAAAAACGTGTGTCCGTGCAAATTCGACAAAATCGAAAATTTTCAGTTCTACCGCGAACAAATGTTTCCGAGCAGGTACGTGTAACGTGATTGTTCACGCCAAAATATTATGTTTTTCGAAAAATTAGATATTCAAGGTGCAGAACAGAAACAAAATTATGCATGGAAAATTTAAATGGATCACTACTACCGAGTTCAGTTCACAATGACTTTCTGTCATTAATAGCTCTAACATAACTGTTCAGAGCAAACACAAATAAGCCACGTTTTCATGAATTTCATTGTTGTTTAGTTTTTTATTTTCCTCTCAAAGTGTAAATAGAAATGTTTACTTTTATAATCAAACACTGCAGTACAAATCTTGGTTTAAGAAAAAAATAAGTTCAAATAAATATCTAAGATTTTGTTTGTTTTTTTATCTATGAACAAAACGAACGTAATAAAAAAAAAGGCAGAGCTCAGTCGGTGTACGGACTAAAATTATCAATAATATAATAGACCTAGTTATCGTAGAAATTTCTATTTACACGTTGAGAGGAAACTCGGTAGTAGTGATCCATTTAATTTAATGTGTTCCATGCATTGCATAATTTTGTTTATGTTCTGCACCTTGAATATCTAATTTTTCGAAAAACATAACATTTTGGCGTGAACAATCGCATCGGAAACATTTGTTCGCGGTAGAACTGAAAATTTTCGATTTTGTCGAATTTGCACGGACACACGTTTTTAAATGTAAATAACCGTGTGAAAAATCATGATTGACGTCGAATAAGTGGCATCCTGTATTATGCCATGCATACATGTGTATGATTCAATGGTCGGGCCTCATCCAAATTTCGAACATAAATAATGGAATCTACACGGCAGCCATAGGTGACACCTTCGCGATTACATTTATTACGCTATAGTCGTTGAAAGGATATCACACTTAATTAGTTGTCTTTAAAAGGTATATATATATATCGATCTCAACACTTGATCACGTCTATTTTAACTTCTATAGCTTTTATATATAAAAAATCATAGACTACGCTCCTCCTAATACGTCAAATTAATGTCGCCTTGCGCTCAACATCGAACCTTTTGCTCCATCTCTTGCCCTTTCGCTCCACTACTTTCGAAAAATATCGATTTACAAATTTAAGAAATCCTTCGGGATTAATTTATTTTGCACGAAGGACAAGTTCTTATTACAGGTTGATAATTTACTAATACACTTTTTCAAGAAATCCGAAGGGTATGACATTTCAATGGTTGGGAAGTTCAATATTCTACAAATCATCGTTCGCTTCGTCAGGGAGAAAAGTTCTCCCGGGCTTCATATAATTTTCTTTTTGTAACAGCTTAGATCATTGGAAGCCTAAATCAATCCTACACGGAACTACATTTTCCGTTTTTCGAAAAAATACAACTTAAATGAATAACAAGACAAAAACATAAACAATACTTACAATTAGGCGTTTAAATCGACCTTCCGCTCTATCTCGGAAATGCCGTTCGCTCGTTTTACCGTACACCACAATTTTGAAGTGGAGCGACAGTTTGCCGGGCGTGATGTTTTTATGGCAAAACGTTCGGTAGTAGCACATTGTCCTGGATACATACAGTTATACGAGTTTTTTTATGTGTTTTTTTCATAGAGGGTGACGGTCAGTGTTCACGTCTAATAGACATGGAGACCATCTGCAGACAAGACGGATGAAGCTTGCTGAAAGCATCTCAATTATTATATGATCTTAATATAGCTGCAATCTCATTGGTTCAAACAGTAGTCTATAATCATATTCACTGGGTGCAGTTTCATTTGCGGCTTTTGTTCTTTATGGCATATTTCTCGATTAAGATATCATTACTTTACTATTATAGTTAAAGGCTAAACCGCAATGATGAGTATAAACTTAAATTACTTTTGTATGCGCAGCGTTCGCGTAGTCGTTGCACACCTAACACGTGCGTCTTTTTCCCCGCGCTTCAACGAAACAGGCAGAATATGAACATGCATAAGGTTGTACTTTCTGTGATATAGTTCTTATAGCATATTCATATAATAAAACAATCACTGACTACTGAGCCTTTGAATTTGAATATGATGTGATATTCACAGGCAGAAAGTCTATCGCATCGGTCAATATGTCATCTGTCGGTGAATATCACATCATATTCAATGGCACACTAGTCAATAATTGTATAATAAAACATACATTACGCGTCTCTGCTGATTTGAAAAATACGATAATATTAATAGGTCTGTATATACAAATGTAGTGTTATATGAAAGAGCACTTTTAAACAGAAATATTTTGAAAAGAATGTTCACGCATCAAAGGTCATTGCGTCTATTGATCGGTGTGCCTTTAAAAATTATATGGGGGATATAAACTGCAGTGTAATGTATAAGAAAGATATTTATTAAACTGTTTGAAATTTTCCAATTATGGTGACGCGGGTTTTCAATGGAATGTCTTTTTAACTAAATAGTTATAATCATAAAATCTGTTGTGATTTCTATCTTGAATTGCAATAAATACGATTAAAGGACTTATAAAATTAATAATAAGAATTGTCCTACACTTTCCCACTCCCTGCGTGTTTCCTTTGATGAACTATTATAATTTTCTTCTCTTTTTCTTTTCGACGTCATGAATTGAGGCTTACCAGTGACTCAGTTGGTGCCGTTTTCACAAATTCCATGTGCTATCCTAGAACGGCGATCAGCCTACTACCCTACTGCCACATTACTACTTCTAATAATAATGATTTTTAAATACTTCTACCATAAAAATGGGCAACAAATATGTCACATTTTACTTACCAAGCCGAAAATCAAAAACGCAAAACACTTGAATTGAAAATATTTTTACATACTTGATCCAATTGGCATTTTTTTATTTACAATTTTGAGTTCAAAGCAAGAATTTTATATAATTCAAGTAGGATCAAAGTAGTGCATTGTATGATTTTTGTATCAGTTGTATATTTCAAAGAAAGTAATTGAAGTTTTGTGAAAGTCAATTCAGTAATTATCTTGAGATCTGGGGTATCTAAGCTCTGTACATCGTAGTTTCACACAATCTCAAATATGTTTTTCCTATATAAGTCTATATAAATCAAGTGACCCCTGGGGCGGGGCCAATATTGAACTTGTCATCAGTATGGTAAAGGTCAATAAGGCAATGCTGTATGCTAATTATCTAAGCTCTAGACATTGCAGTTTCACACAATGAAACTTAAAGACCCATTATTCCTAAGAAATGCTTTTTTTCTATTTCTCAAAAGTCTTTTATATTTGGTATACTTTTATAGTTTCCAAAACGATACTCACTGGCCAATAACCTGAAAAATATTTTACTTCTGTTGCTTTTATGGCAATTTGTACAATCATAGTGAATACGTATTTTGTATGGAAGTCAAAATACTACTTTGTTTACATTTTGCTACTTTTATGACAAATTACTTCATAGTTAGCGCTATCTTGTTCAGGTAACAAGAATTTAACATGCTCTAAAACCATTATTTGAATGTTATAAAAATCATGTTTGCCATTCCTAAAATTCATTTCTGAGGCATTATGTGCCTTTAAATGTGTTTTCCTATGTAAGTCTATATAAATCAAGTTATCCCCGGGGCGGTCAGAATCTGCACACCGTCTCATTGTAGATCTATATAAGTAATATTTCTAACAAAAAGTTTTAATTTCCTTCTATCGGTTCAATATACGAAATTTCGAAATTGATACAAAATAACTAAATGTGACCTTGACTTCAATATATTTCCGTCGGTTCAAAAGATACTGACAGGATACAACAACTGCCAAGAGAAAGATGGAGGAGGACCAGGCGAAGTGAAACCGAAGATAAAATATATAACTTAAGATTGCTCTCATTTTGGATTATCTGAATGTAAGCACGGGGTTTTACCATAGTTTACGGTAAATTTATAGTTTGAATCGATTTAAATGGTGACAGACTTATCAATATTCATGCTTCCCCTTCACGCATCGCGTCCCGTTGTATACATACTGTAATGGTTAAAACTTCACGTTCATCTCCGCCGTACATCTTGTGAAAGTTTTAAAATCTACATTATTGGATTAGGATAGGAAGCACCTGTTCACAGTTTTCGTAAGTATTGATAGTTCTTAATTCTTACAAATATTGAATTATATCTGCAATATAAACGGGAACTCTAAATATGAATATGTTGCCATATTTTGTCAATATTTTGTAATATATTGTCAATATTCGTAAAACCAAGATTGAGAAGTTTTGAAACATACGTTTTCACTAAGTTACATTGTCCTTGTCCGTTTGTTCGTACGTCGAAGGGCATTAACTGATTTTGCAATAAAAGTTATTATGCTGCTTGGGTTTAGTGTCTTCATGGTAATAATAACACGAGAGTTATGATCCCTGGGAAACCGGGATATTCTCATAATTAAAATAAATTCTGGCATCAACGTTTTTTCTTCCCTGAAGGTTTAGCGAATGCTTTTTTGCGTTAGAAGAGGTATCGGTTTCAAAATTAGGGTGGACATTTATGTGTTGCCACATATATGAGAACGTTAATGAAATTCTTTTTTAGATAAAATAAGTTAAAACGTTAAATGAAGGGGGGTACAACAATCTATAGACGATTTCCTTTTTACACAAAAATGATAGAGAGCCGATGCATTTACTTGTAACTTAGTGTAACAATTTGATAATTTTATTCAGTCATAAAATTTAGTACGACTGGGACATTTAGTTTTGTAATTTTTTCCCTAATTCATTGAACGATCATCAGCTTTTCATGATTTGGGATAACAAATCACAAAATTTGGGATTGCGGTTTTTTCAAGCAAAAACCCCGAAAAAAAATCCCCCTATTTTTTTGGAAAAAAGGGACCCCCTCATTGATTTTAAACTTAGTTTCTATTTCGTTTTTAAATTTAAAGGCTTTTTTTGTCTTTTTTTTACATAATAAAAATTTGCTGTTTAAAAAGGATCTTTACCAATTTGAAATACCAAATTGGATTACAAAAATACCTTAGATGTAAAAAGAAATTAAAATTAAAAAAAGGGGGTATACCCTGGGGTTTTATTGAGGGGAAAAAAAGTTTTTTTTTTTGTAATTCCCAACCGGGAGAGAAACTTTAACTAAATTTCCCATGAACAAAATTTTATAGATTTTAGAAAGGGCCCCATTAAAAACCCCAAATGTTATTTTAACGTAAAAAATTTCCCAATTTAAAATTTGTTGTTGTTTTTTTTAAGCCCCAAATCCCCCGGTATTTGTTTGAATTTTTTGTTTTAAAATTCCAATTAAAAGGGAAATTTAAAAAATTTTTGCAATAATAAAAGAAGTCACTTTGACATTAACTGAAACTTTGAAAAAAAAAGTATTTGAGAGTGTTTAATATTTGATTTGGGGTTTAATTAAATACTGGGGGTTCATTTCTTTATGAGCATTATTTTATGGTATGCCATTTATGCCGGTATCTGTTAAATTTTAATTTGAAGGTCCCATTAATTAATACCATTACATTATGCTGCAAGAATGTTATTTAAACAGAAATCCCTGCTTGTTTATAAAGTTCCATTTTAGGGAGACGACCTGAAACTATACCGCCTGTTATGGGAGACTGTGACACTACATAACTGCCTGGTAGGAAAGGACTGACCTTTACAATTACTGCCTGTGTATGGAGACGACCGACAAATACTGGCCTAGTATGGAGGCTGACCCTGATACCACTAACTGCCTGTTAGGGAGAACTGACCTGACAATTATTACTGCCTGTGATGGAGGTTGACCTGACACTTATACCGCCTTGTTAATGGAGGCTGACCTGACAATAATAAAACTGCCTGTGTATGGGAGGCTGACCTGAAAATTTAATATTGAGCCTGTGGTAATGGAGGCTAACCTGAACAACCTATAATGGCTGTGTATGGATAACTGACCTGACAATATACTTGCCTGGGTGACATTGGAGAACTGACCTGACACTATACTGGCCTGGTGTATGGAGACTGACCTGGACAAAATACGGCCTGGGATGGAGGCTGACCTGACACTATACTGTCTGTGTATGGAGGCCCTGACCCTGAACTTATACTGCCTGTTATATGGTGGTGACCTGGACAATATAAACCTGTTGTATGGGGGCGGGACCTGACCTATAAACTGCCTTGTATTGTTTTGCTGACCTGAGACAATTTATACTCCTGTGTAATGGAGGCTAACCTGAAACACTAATACTGCCTCTGGTTTTGGGGGCTGACCTCACACTATACTGTCCCTGAATATGGGAGGCTGACCTGAACCCACTATTTAACTGCCCTTCTTTTTGAGGCTGAACCAGACCCTAAACTGCCCTCGGTATGGGGCTTACCTGACACTTATACTGTTTGGGTAAAGACCAGCAGTTAAACGGTACCATTTCTTAACCATATATGGCTCTACCGTGTAACATATCTGAAGGCAACACGCTTATATATTTGTTAAGAATACATGTATTTTTTAAAAAGCATGTACTTTAAATTTGAATTTAACTGATCTATTGTTGTCATTTATTTTTCTCACTGTAAGAATGTATTCGGAGCCCGTCTTGTTTACAACAATAGATTTTACATATATACATAGATGGGTATGACAAACAAGTGTATTTGTACAAATAAGACATATGCTACAGTAATTGTTTGTGTTGATATTTTATCAAGAGAAAATCTGCATTGACCTACTGTCTGTCTGTCTGTCAACATGATACCATCAATAGTATAACAAAACTGGCTCTTCGTAATCTAAAATATAATCGTTGATTTAGAACTTTAAAAATTGAAGATATAACCCCCATAAAATAATTTTAATAAATAAATAAAAACACAAAATAAACAAGTGTGTTACCAATGTGACACTTTATTTGTAAAATTTATAAATTATACTTAAGTGTAATGGGTAATGAAAAAAAGAAGAATTTTAATGAAATTCTATATGCAAAATTGCCTTTTTTGAGTTTTTTTTTCTGTATGAAATTTCCCCACAGCAGGGCCGGGCGCTTTCTTTTTCAACCCCTATTTATTTTTCTTTGTACCCAAAAATTGTATGCAATTTTGTGTTCGAGTTACAACGACCCTTTTTTACAAAGATTTTAGGCAGACAAAAGGGGGGACGGGAACAAACGCACAAAAAAAAAATAACACCCTTTTTTAAAACACTTTCAAAACATTGTATCGGTACATTTTGTCATTCTAAAAAATTTTAATGATTTTAATTTTCCCAAAAACTAAATTTTTTTTGCGAAAAAAAAAAAATTTTTTAAAAAAAGGGCCAAAAAACAAAAATTTTGAACGTTAAAAACGATGGATAGAAAATAACAAAATAAGTATTCTTACATTTTTTAGGGTAGATTAAACAACGAAAGGGAAAATCGGGCCCATTTTTGTGCATAAAAATTACTAAAATCGGGAATTTACTAAATTCACATGGTTTTTTTAAAAATCAATATTGAAAATATTTTCATTTTTTCCTTCAGAAAAATCAGACTCCGAGAAAGGGTTTTGATTTCGGGTAATAATCAAAAAAACTGTGAAAAAAGATACATCGTGGATCGAATTCAGCAAAAATTTTTAAGTTTTTAGGAAATGAAAAATTTTTTAAAAAAAATGATTTTTATCAGAAATTAAAAAAAAGAATTAATTTTCATACAAAGAGGGACCCTATAAAACTTTTATGATTTTAAAAAACTTTTAAAAATTTTTTACCCCAAATTAAAAGCTTTTAAATTTCTACAAACCTTCATATAGCCCTGTAATTTATATAATTGGATGAAAATTTTGGAAAAAATTCTCGATTTTTTTTTTTAAAAATTCCCAATTTTAATTTTTAAACTTTAAAAATTTATATTTTAATTTTGATTAACGTCCATTTTATTAGGAATAATTTCGGCCCAAAATTTAATGCATACCCAAGACTTTGTTTTTAAACCTGCATTTCCATGGATTAAGTCCCTTGAACATACCTGAAACACACGAATGCAGACCTTTCGAAAATGTTTATTCATCAAGTATATTAATTTAGGATTGCTTTTTTCGTGTTTGAAATATTTAGTGGTGTAATATAGTATATATATATTTATGTTCTATTTTAATGATGTTGTCATAATTTAAATAACTCTTGAAGAGTTCTGTAGTTACGTTATAATTAACGAACGTCTTAAAGTTAACGAGATTCTACGTGTGCTGTAATAAGATAAAATCGGAATGTTTCCGAGTGTACGACCCATTGTGTCATAAACGTCCGATTGAAATGCATCTGTTTAAATACGTAATATCGACGGGTTTTTTTAATGTGACACTTTTGAAAAATGTTTTATATCATCTCAATCTATATGCTTGCTATTACATTGACTAATGGCGTGACTTAGAAATAGTTTAAAAATTAGCTAAAGAATTTAACAGTACCTCCCAGTATACGCGATCGGTTTTCATGTGGGCAAGTGAGTGGGAGGAAGCCGTACCAAGGTAAATAGTAGGTGTATTTTTACATCATAATTATAACCGGTTCCGTTGGCCTAATGGTTAAAATTATTTACAATTAAATGCTTTAAATGCTACACCATTCATATGAGCCCTGTCTTTTGTACCTTTTTTTATAAGCAAAACACCTTTCATTATCGTAGTATAAAATACATTATTTCGGGGATGGGGAGCGAGAAGGGCTTGGATTAATGTATCAGTAATAACTATTTTTACAAAGCCGGGTTGACAAACATTTCCTTTTTCAAATTTTAAACCCCAACCATAACTCCCTTTCCAAAGGGGAAATGGGAAATTTTTTTAAAATATTCTAATTGGGGGTGAATTTTTAAAACCTCAGCAAAAAGCATTTAAAAATAATGAATCAAAAACCCCAGTGAAATACTTTAATATCTTTTACATATGAAAAACAAGGAAATGAAAATGGATGATTAAAAATTTTAAAAGGTTTTCGCACATAAAAACCTTTTTTTGAATATTCAAATCTACCCCTCTCGTTTCATAAAATTTTCCCTCTAAAAAAATAAAAAACTGTCCCCCGGGGTTTTTTTCAATTTTAAATTTAAATTTTTTAATTTTTAAATTTAATTTAATTTTTTAATTTTTGAATCAAAGCAACATCAAAAAAAAAAACCCGCATTCTTTTATGAGTTTTAAATTAGAGTTCGAATAAGACGACGTGTGTACGTTACTTGTGGTTTTCTTTTTTTTCAATCAGTTACGGTTTAGCAGTTACTTAATGCAAGGCTTCTATGAGAGATTCGAAATTGCACCGTCATCATACACTTCACTGATAAAAATATAGGGTAGCACAGTTCTTCCATTCGTTGGTCCTTCGGCGCTATATACATGTGACATGGACATTGGACAAGACGGTCAGCTATAGAGTAAAGTCATAGATCTCGATATGACAGTAGTGTGGCTAGGTTGTATTTCTTGTTTGATGCTCTTATAACGCATTCTTTATTTTTATTCTTGACATTTTGCTTCTGCCCTAGTGTGAGAATAAACACATGATGTATATATATTTATTACACTTACTATGACTCGGCTTAGTTTCAACATACTACACAAATATAAAGAACAGGTTTACAACACATTTAAATGGATTGGACAACAACTTCTTTCAGCAAAAGTTTAAGCCCTTCCTATTTTCTGTTGTAGTGACACAAATTGTATTTAAGACTTAGTTTTCTTAAGATGTTAGTGTAAATGTACTGTGGTATTAATTAATAAATTAATTGTAATTAATTAATATAAGAATATTATTTCTTTCATACAAAAACATAAATGCTTACAGAAATACTAGTACAGACACTAAATAATTGTGACTTTTTCTGAAAAGTTTGAAAGTTTTGATTTTTTTTATTTACATTTATTTTCACAGCTTTGACGGGAGACTTATGAAATGTATTTTATAAGTGTAATAAGAAGGAATTCTTTTCGACATTTTAAATATATATACACCGGTGATCAATACGACACCAGACTTATTCATCGCGTTGAAATAGGTTGTCAAATTTGATGCATTTGTAAATAACGTCAATGATTACCTTTATGATCCTAATTCAATTGATATATCACTTAAAATATGATTTGTGGCAGTAAACTCGTTCTTCATTTTTTGTCCTTGTGCAAAAGGTGTCCGATGTTTGTACTTACTTACGTTACAAGACTAGACTGTATTTTGTACTTTGAACATAAATATAATATTTTCAGAACCAGTCAGATAGAGGAAGCTGATGAACTTTATTAATCTTAAGTTGTTGCCTCATCCCTCAAGTCAGGGATAGTGGGCTGTTATAGGTTCACGACAATGTTTCCTTATATTTTACACCAATACTGGTTAGTACTAGAGTGTATCAATTACGCTATAACCATTACAATTCTTCCCCGTCGAGATGCTTAAACTTGACAAATTAATGAGAAAATCTTTGTAAATTAATATTTTATAACCAGTTCAATGAAAACAAACGCTTTTCTTTATATTCCCGAAAAGTAACTTTTTTATAAATTAATATTTGTAACATAATAGTATCAAGCATATAAATGTATGTTCATATTTTTATGCAAAGCATAAAAAATATGAGAAAAAAAGAATTATAAGATGGAGCTACAAGTCTTGTCATGACTTTAGTGAGAGTCACTAAAATGGACGGTAGAGTTCTCATTTTTATTATCTGACGATCTGATGCAGTGCGAAGTATATAAAATAAAACACGAAACAATTTCACCAGATCTTTTCAAAATTGAAATACCTCTTGTTAAAGTACACCGAGTAGTCATGAAAAGAAAATTAAATCGCTTGGAAAGAAACCGGAGGTCGTCCGTAAGACAACTATGTTATGAATACAGCTACCCTTGTATGACAGTGTAATGTTTGTCTCATTTGTGAAGTACCCGCTGTCCGTAGTCACTTTAATTTGAAACTGTACACTTATTTCGGGAAACTGGCATTTATTTCCATACTAAAACAGGTTCAAGGTTAGTCGATACTTAAAGTTAGTCATTAATGTCAGTGTTAGTGTTTATGTTCTTTTTAAAATTGCGATATGGTGAAAAAGATATAGTTAAAGGAGTTCCATACGGGTCAAAAAGCCTGAACACATAAAATCTGAAATTCTTTACATAGATAAAGTGAAGCACTTTACTGAAAAAACAATATGAAAACGAAATTAAAGAAATTTACTCGGAATTAAATTGAATATCGATTCTTAGCCCGATTTGAGTGAAAAGCGTTGAACGCTCTTCATTCTTGCGTCATTTTGCACGACAAAAATGTTAATTTGGGGTGCGAGAATGATCTACTTAGTACACAAGTTATTGGTCCAGACCTACATTAAATGGTACACAAATCTCAGAAAAATATTTCCAGTCCCATTATGTCAAATAACCTCAGTGGAATCCCTTTAAGAAATGGTCCATGTTTGTTATTTCTTTATTTTATTTAAGTCATTATTTTTAGCTCGACTTTTCTATGAAAAGGGGAGCTATCCTACTCGCCCCGGCGTCGGCGTCGGCGTCGGCGTTGGCGTCACACCTTGGTTAAGTTTTTCGTACCACCCCACTTTATTTCAGAAGTATTACAAGTATGGCTTTGAAACTTACCATACTTGTTCACCATCATAACCTCCATCTACAGACAAGAGTACATAACTCTGTCAAGGTTTTTGACAGAATTATGGCCTTTTTTTGACTTAGAAAGTGTATTGAGCTTGGTTAAGTTTTTTGTACCACCTCACTTTATTTCAAAACCATTGGAGGTATTGCTTTGAAACTGACCATACTTGTTTACCATCACGACCTTCATCAACAGACAAGAGGACATAACTCTGTCAAGGTTTTTGACAGAATTATGCCCCTTTTTGACTTAGAAAATACATTGAATATGGGTAAAATCCACTTATTGCCTTAACCCTTTGAAATATTGCTTTGAAACTTTTAATGCTATTTCACATCATTACCCCATCTGTACGCAAGAGAAGGTAACTCTGTCAAGGATTTGTTTTAAAAATTAAGGCCTTTTATCGACTTAGAATCTTGGTTAAGTTTTTAGTACCAGTCCACTTTTTGACTGAACTGTTTGAGATATTAATTTGAAAGTTGGAATACTTGTTTACAATCATGATTCCCAAACATGTCCAGGAGAAGGTAATTCTGTCAAAGATTTTATTTGAATTATGGCCCTTAACTGTCAATGTTTTGTATTATAGGCAAGCACTAAAAAACTTAAAAAATCTAAAAAAATTCATTCCTATCCACTTGTTCACTTTACCATAAATTATGTCATATAAACATTGCTGTAATATTCAAGGGTATCAAACAACTAGTTATTTTTCTCTTTTCTTCAACTGAGATGTGAATCTTAAAAATTTACAGTTCTTTGGAACATACCAAGTGTACATATGACATAAATAGTGTAAATTGATAATTTGTAATATATTGCAGACTGATAGACTTCCATGAATTGGCTTTTACCAGTAAATCATATAACTTATATTCAGTTTCGTGATGCTACACTGTGCTTACATACAGAAATTAGGAGCATTCGAAGATAGTGAGAATGAATGTGTTCAACGAGATGCCCCAATTGGTAAAAATATACTCAATGTCACGATTTCATGAACATTTAGCATGACATTAAATAATGAATTGAACTTCCTTCATGTAATTCAAAATATCAGTTTACAACGCATTATCTACATAGTGGACCCACGAAAAGTAACCAGTCACCCACAGCCTGTGTGAAAGAGATCCACTTGTGACCAACTGACAACATCTAAAAAGCTTGATAAAATTTATCTATTACTTGTATTATAAGGTAAACTATAATACTTTCACATACAAAGTCAAATCTATATATTATGCTGATTGTACAAAAATATACTGCTTCCTTGGCATAGATTTCTTGAAAAATTATGTTATTATGTCATTTACCAAGGTGTTCTGAGTGACGTAAAAATACCTTATTCTCTCAAAGTGGGTTTAATACTATTAAATTTATTTAAGGCTCAACTCAGTTTTTTTTTCTTTCTTACCAGCCCTCTTTTGACTTAAACATTTCAAACTTTGCTGCAGTGTTCAAGGGTATCACACAATTCAGTAAAATAATTCTTCACTAAATATCTTAATGCTCATGGCCATTGTTCACTTTAAAAATACAGAGATTCTTGTATTGCCTTTTACTGCAAAAACTTTTTTTATTGGCAAGCAATAAAAAAGTCGAGCGCGCTGTCTTACGGACAGCTCTTGTTTATTAATAAACTAAAGAATTTACCATTGGTTAGAAACAATGATAATTTGTCCGCTTGTGTTATAACAGAACAAACCAGTATATTCCTTCTTAAACATGATGTATATAAATGCAAGTTATGCATTTAATCGTTGTTAATTCAAGTTATGCGGAAATAATATTTATGTTTGTACATGTACCTTTTTGGGGCATTGCTATGCCACATTATTCCTGTATTGTTTGCTTTATGAGATTTCTAGAATGGTATTGCACATTTGATATAAACGAATTAAAAGCAAGACTATTTTTAGAAATAAAATGTTCTTTGTAATCGGTAAAATATTTGTTTGCATCTTTATAGAAATTATACCAAAACTCTTAATTACAAACAAATGTAACTTTCTAATAATTTTGTGCAAAATTATTAATTAACCTACTGAAATATAGCAGTTGGAATGCTTTGTTAGGGAACATTTTATTTTGTTTCATATGAATGAAATAAGAGACAGCTTTTATTAAAACTTATACCTGATATGATCATGCCAACAACATACATGGTTGTGCTGTATATAAATAAAGGTATCTTGTTAGAATGTCAGGCTCTAATGTGCTGTATGTAAATTAAAGAATCTTGTTTGAATGTCAGGCTCTAAATTTCCTGTTTTACAAACATATTGAAAATATTCCACACATCAACATATCGAGCATGAAGAGACAGTATTTAACTTGTTGCTGTGTTTAGATCTCCCCGGATGAAGAGTTCACCCTTTATCCTCAGTTATTAAGCGTCTACGTGATCGACACTGACCGGTGCGCTAGTGGAACACCTGTGAAGAAAATTAGTTGTCACAAGTTCTTTATGTTGTCTCTCAGCTGTGACATTCTTTTGGATTTGTTGTTATTTTGGCTATTTTTTGAAAGGTTTGTATCTTACGCTGATCAGTAAATTACGCTGAAATAACTTTCTATATTTTTAATATGGATTTAAAGTTTGGTCACGTTAAAGGAATGTTACAGATATTTATCTGTTGTCGCACATAACCGATTACAAAATATGTTTGTTAACAGCAAGCAATTTATCAACAAGTCTTCATACTTCTATTTATGAAATTAAAAAGAAATTGAAGAAGAAAAAAAAGACAAAACATTTATTATTTACTTCGAACGCTGTCTATGCACTACTGTTATACCATGATTAATTACATAACACTGAATTTTCACACACGGTAAGAGAATCCACCTGTAAAAAGTTGAAAAGTTTTAAGACAAGATGAAAAATGTTGACGCGGACTTCCGACATGATTTTTAATTTAAATTAATCAATGAACAAATGTGTACGTTAAAGTATAAACTGTCTGCTGCGTCGTTCAGGGTCTTCCATCAGTTATTGGCGCACGAATGCAGTCGTTCAAATATCAGATTTGTGCAAACATTATGATAATGTAATATGTTCTTAAAATGTCTAGACAACAACATTTTTATCCTTGTAATAATTTAGTTAAATGAGCTTCCGATATTTGTTGTATAAATATCATGGTAACAGAGGTCTATTATGTAATGTAACTTATACTTAAATATATTTAATTGATTGTATTGTGTAAGACGATGTATTTTGTACAAGTCTGAAAATAAAGTTTCTGTTCTGTTCTGTTCTGTTCTATTATAGAAAGTTGGAGTCGAGGTTTTTTCGTATAACATTTTTTAGAAATTATATAGTACTGTTTATATCTTCATTAAAATCTAGTTTTTCAAATAGTGTAAGTTAGTTTGAATGGTGAGTAATTGTAGTTGTATTTTCAGCAAGATTATTGCGCCATCAACATTTTTAACAACTTGGTCATTATTCTATCATAAGCACAATAAATAAACTGGTGGTCAACACTTTTATTTACTTCATGAGGGAAAAGTTTTGAACAAAGCTGATTATTATCACGTATTTATAACAAGCACTTCTTCATCTCTATAAACCGGCGAGATAAATAATACCAGTTGAACAACAACACTGTATGTGTCCATCTACTTCAAACTGATAAAATGATCGATACATTCCTTTCTCAGATTTTTTATTGATTCCTGATATTAGATTCCACACTTTTGAACAAAACAACTTGTATAATTGCATCGATCAGCCGTGCTTTCAACCAGTAACAAATACAATACAAT
>NW_026853336.1:0-80663 GCF_026571515.1 Ruditapes philippinarum
TTTGAAAATACTGTGATTGTAGCGAAGTTCAAAAAAAAAAAATTTAGACTTGATTTTGTGTAATTTATTTGTTTTAACAAAAATCACACTGTTTTTAAATTTCCTAATAAAAACTAGCTTTTATGATGTACAACATGTCACAGAGCTTTAAGGGATTAGAAGAAGTGATAGTGCCATGCTTGAATATCATATTCTTTTTATCATTATCTAATTTTATCTACATAATAAATAACGTGCCAATGAGCCAGTTTATAGTCGATCGTTCTAAAACTTAACCGTTGAAAGAGGTGACAACTGAGGCAGGTGTCACTTACTCCATTTGCTTCGCCTCTGTTGAAGTTCGGCTCCGCCTTAAATTGTCATTTTAAATTTGATATTATGCTCCATATTCTAGCATTTAGTCTTCGTTGACAGGGTGGAAGGGAACCAGGACACTTTTGATCAATAGTCAGTCAGTCAGTATTTAAGTTTATTTATACTCGGCGCCGGAATAACCATATGTCCGAGATTATAGCATCCTTGCCGGTCCACTATGGTAGTCTCATCGGGGACGTCTTTGTCAAGCTGAATCTTCCTGGTACCAATTCTTCGTTCGTTGGTGGTAGAGGAGACGACAATACTGTCAAGGCATCATGTTCCTGACTGACGATAACAAAAACGGCTCTCATTAGCGCCAACCCTCCAGAGTTAGTCACGACAGGTCAACCAGTCACCTCTGGTACTTAAAATGACTTGACCTTGACCTGCCGTGTGCCTTCTCCGCGACGTGCACGCCTCTGGAAGGATTTGGAGAAGTTTTCTTTTGATCAATATCACTTGTCGAATCATTAAATAACAAGTTACAAAGCCTAAACCACGCCCACTATCAGAGAGGCGGTTCTCACTCAACCGTTAAAGAAAGTCTACAAACCGGTTACGCTATGGCCTGTAGGGGGAGATCACTGCAGAACAGTTTGTCCTCAAAATCATTCGAACATTATGCAATTCGTACCAATATTTAAATGGGTATATTCTCGGCACATATTGTCTTGAATTTATTTTAAGTATACCAATCTTTTCAATTTTATTTGTTATCCAATTTATTTTGATTTGACCAGACGTTTCAGTCTTTGTCGCAACATACAAACATTTAAGAATTTCAGACCTGGCATTATTTTGTGAATTTATGCATTAGGTTCTACTTTTTCATAAAAATATGCAACTTTTATTAAACAACGAGCACATACCAAGAACATGGAGAAAAAGTTTATTTGTGCTTCGGATATTCAACTGTAATAGAGAACGATTGACTGTTCACATCATTTGGCGGCGTCTTTGATGTGCAGCATCAACATTGAACTTGTTTACATACGTATGTGCTTATCACATAGTTTCAATAATCGTATAAAGATTACTTATACTGCAATTTCTGTATTATTGGCGACGCCGGTGAGCGGCGTCGTCTCTTATGGAATGCTTTTTATTTTGGCCTGTGGGAGGAGCTGTTCTTATTAGCAGTTAATGTCATGTTGTGTTAATAAGTTTTATTTTGATTCGTAAAAATCAAGTAAACAAATATGTTGTTATGTTTGTATTTAATAACTTTATGTAAAAAGCATGTGCATTGTGATATTATTTTCACGAAATTGCAGGCTCAGTTTAACAGCTTGTCCCTTAATTAGTTTTATTGACAATACTAAAACCCGGATTTCGAATATCGTTGTGGTCTACATTGATGCTGTATCCAGTCATTCATTAATTTATATATTTTCAAAATTTTCCTATAAGAATAACGTTCACCTGCAAATGAGTATGAGGATAGATAATGAACTGTTGTAAACGATTATCCTATTGATTTTATCCATATTACGTTTATTTGTTGCACAGAATGGTTGTTCTTACAAAGTGTACCAGTATCCGGATGTTGAAAGTTATCCGATTTTCTGCAATTTGTGTAATGGCCATTATTTTTTATGAATACTTTCCCATTTTTTTCAGGGCCCTTTTAAAAAACTGAGCCTGCACTTTTTATAATTTTTGGGTTTAGTAGGTGTTTATCGTGCCATTTAGAATGGCCCGTGGTCTAAGGGTAGACAACGAAAATCAAAAGTGAAGCCGACAATGGGCCGAAGGGCCCCCTCGAAAAAAGCGAAGGATATGGAAATGGAAGGGCCCCGACTTTGTAAAGATATGTCCCCTGTCGCCTAGAAATGTGGGGAAAAAAAGGGGACATTTAAAAAATGGTTGGGGTTTGTCGGTGTGTTTTGTTTTCGGGGTCCTTGCTTTTGTCCGGATGTTCATTGGTTTTTGGGAAATGTATTCGGTTGTGATTGTATTGAAATGTCGAGTGTCAAGGTTTGGGTAGAAGTGCATAAGACACTGCAATGGAAAAAGAAAGAAAAATGGATACGACGTCGAAAGGGAAATGAACTGACATGGAAGGAAATTTTTAAAAATGTCGAGAAAATGGGGGTTTTTTTTATGATTTTTAAAGGAGCCAAAACATTGGAAAGGGAACTGAAATGCAAAGGAATGAAAGGGGGGATACTCGAAAGGGAAGGGGGACATGAAATGGAAGGGAATTTTGGGGAATAAATGATCGATTGTCGTCGTTTAGGTGCTTGTCAAAATTTTTACAAACTAGAAAACGGTGGATAGGGAAGGGGGTCGAAAAACTGTGAAGAATTAGCTGAGATATAGATATATAGGAAATGTGACAGTTAAATAAAAAGGGTTATGGAAAATTTTAAAAAAAGTTAACAAAAAAGGGGAAAATTGAAGGTGTAAATTTATAAAAAAGCCCTAAGGGGGTAATAAAAAAGATGGGAAATTACTTTTATTCTTTTAATTATATTTTTAAATTTTTTGCATTTATATGACTATGTTTATAAACTAAAATTAATATATACATTTAAAGTACCATAATATCATACATTTTTAACACGGATTTACATTACTACATGTAATATTAATCCGTGATTTTAAAAGGATATATTAAACAGCTTTTTTATACCTCTAAAGATATGCAAAAATTTGAATTAATGTTTATAAATAATTATGATGTTATGAGTTTTATCAAAATCTCTTGTTAGTGATATTTTCAAATAGAAAAATCTTGTAACGGAAAAAAAATGTAATTTTCAAAAGAAATAATTGCAATTTGAATTAATATTAAATAAGTCAGCAGTGTTTTTAAACTTAATTAAATGTCGACAAAATTTTATAGCAATATATTGAATTTCGTACATTATAAAATGAATTAAAATTTCACGACAAAATATATTTTTTTCTATATTTCTAACTGGTCAGCAGTTTCCCTATATATCTAACTGGTCAGCAGAGATTCTACTACATGTGTATATGTTTAACTGGTCAGCATTTTCTCGCCTTAATGTAAAGAGCGTTTTAAATTTGCTAACCATATAGAATAAGAAGAGTTTACGGCTTAAATCAATTTGAAATAACATTAAATTGTCAGCAGTGTTTTTACTTAATTAAATGTCGACATAATTTTATAAAATAAATTGAATTTGCATACATAATAAAAATGAATTACAATTTCACGGCAAAATATATTTTTTCTCTATATATCTAACTGGTCAGCAGTTTCCCTATATATCTAACTGGTCAGCAGATTCTACTATATATGTTTAACTGGTCAGCATTTTCTCGTCCTGTAAATGTAAAGAGCGTTAAATTGCTGACCATATAGGAATAAGAAGACTTTTACGGCTTAAATCAATTTGAAATAATAATTAATTGTCAGCAGTGTTTTTACTTAATTAAAATGTCGACATAATTTTATAAAGTATATTAATTTGCATACATTATAAAATGAGTTTTAACAATTTCACGGCAAATATAATATTTTTCTCGTATATATCATAACTGGTCGCAGTTTTCCTAATATCAACTGGTCCCAAGAAATCTACTAATACGTTTAACTGGTCAGCATTTTCTCGCATCCTGAATGTGAAAAGAGCGTTAAATTTGCTGACGCAATAGAATAAGAAGAGTTTTACGGCTTAAATCAATTTGAATTAACATTAAATGCGCGTCAGCGTGTTTTTACTTAATTAAATTACGACCACAATTTATAAAATAATATTGATTTTGCATGTTTATATTAAAATAAGTAACTAATTTCATGGTAAAATATATTTTTCTCTATAATCTAACTTTCAGCAGGATTCTTACAATAAGGTACCAGCATTTTAATAACATATTTTTGACTGTTTATTGTATTTTGTCATAGATAAATCAAGAATGACACGTCGCGTGTGAAATCGATTTTAATATGACCTTGGGGCATATCGATCTCGATAAATTATCAGTTTAATGGATATCTGTGGAAACATGTTGTTTATAATGTAATAAAAGCTTATTAACTATAACAATTAGCACATTATTAATTTTTGTTCAATATTACTTATACAATTATACCGAACAACAAATAAGGAAACAGAAATCACTTTATTTCATATTTGCACTAAATACGACATAATAATTATATTTTGTTAAAATATACATTACGTATATGTACATGTATATATTTAACCTATGATGCATAGTTTTATACATACTTGAAACAAATTATGATTTTTCGTACATCATATTTTGACTACCCATTTTTAAAATTTTTAACCAATATATAACACATAGAAGAAAAATTCATTAAGGTACTTAATAAAATATTATTATTCAAAATAAATTGAGAAATATACAGTATATATCAATTGAATTTTTTATAATTAATATGTATCATTTGTAATATTGACATCTTTGAAAAAACATTTTATTCCTTCTCTTTTACAGCTTTTTGCAGGTTAATTAAGTCCATTTTTTGCCACACAAACGAAATCATCACAGCACTATATTTATATTGAAACTATACCGCGTTGCAGACAAATACACCTACTGACCCAATGACATATTTTTGGTTTGTAAATTACAGAAGTTTATTTAACGGCACAGTAGAAAGCGCGTGCCAACAGGTGACCAAATCACAATACAATATAATTCAGGTTAAGAAAAGGTTAAAGTTGACAGATGATATTTGTAAACAATTTTAGTCTAGACATTTTGATTCAGTAACTGTCTTTTTTCTTTAAATATACAAAAGAAATTGGTGCGATTATAATTATATTTTTAAAATGTTTTCCTTTAAATGTTTAATATTTATTTAGGGTTTTTTTTTTGTTTATTTTATTTGTATGATACTGGATAAAACAAAAAAACTTGGAATCAAATTATTTTAGGCCCGTTATATAAAGGAAAATTTGAATTTTATTGTTTTTTTCTTTATCTCTGGGAATTTTCGAAATTTCTTTGTTTAACTGGTAGAGTTTTTATATTTTATTGTAGTAATTCGTAGAGTTTTGTGGACCCCTTCATGATCGAGTTTTTGGTGAGTTAGTAAATTCTGACCAAGCACCCGGTAGAGCAGACAAGGTCGATATTTTTTAAAAGTCGCTTGCTTTTCAGTGTCGCTTCCGTTTGGGGTATCGCTTTTGGGTTTTCGGTGTCCCCCGGTGAGTGTCCTTCGAAAAGTTGAGCGTCGGGGGGTTGTAAAAATATAAAAAAAAAAAGGAATTTACCGAATTTTAAAAAGGGGGTTGGATGTGGTGTAATTGATTGTGAGGGCGTATCCATTGTTGCGTTTTCCGGGTTTGCATTGTGAGTGTCGTGGTATCACTTTACCCCCTCGAATAAAAATGGAAAATGGAATCGACAAAGGAAAATGACATGGAAAAAACCGGGGAAGTGAAAAGGACAAGGAAGGGTGAAAAATGGAAGGGACATGAAAGCGAAGCGAATTTTTAAAAGTCCCTTTTTTACCGCGAAATTTCTAGGCACAGTGCGAATATGTTGACCTGTGAGGTGCTTGCATTTGATATCCTTGGTTGTGAGGGTTGCATTGTCGCGATTTATTGGGGTTGGGGTTGGGGCTATTAGAAAGGAGGAGAATTTAAATGGAGTAAAGGAAAACGAGTTTAGGGTGTTCGTTTGGGTTTCAGATTTTCTCTATTTTAAGGAGAAGTAACTCATGTTTACTAAATTATTTGTTCTTTTCTGTCTATCTGAGATTTTTAGTTTCTATTTTTGTTGTATAAAATTTACCAGTTGTAAGGTCATCAAAAGCATAGAGGCCCTGATGAGTGAATATTGATATTTTTTTTTACTGGCTTTATGTACCTTAGACTGGATTTAGTACATACCTACAGGTATTCTGCAACAGGAATCTAATCAATACAATGTATGTGAAACTAATTATTATTTTCTATGTGTTTGTATATAAATTGTTAATAAAAATAACCTTTGGCAAAAATGAAAGGTAGACTATTAAAGCTATACATATAGGTGCTCATTTTAAAAACTTGATATATATATGCAGTTAGTTATATAGAAGGTTAAAAGAGGGACAGTATTTGTTACTGTAAGAGATATGCATTTAATGTTTAGACACTCACACACCTCTATCTTTATTGTAATATGATATAGACTATTTGAGATTTTTTTTACTTTTATACTATACATGTACATTATAATTTTCTTTCTACAAGATTATGAATTCCATCCAAACACCAATGTTAATAGGATGTTATATTTATTTTTAATGGGACAAAGTGGTTCGTTTGTTGCATTTTTCATGTTTTCGCCTGATGCAAAATACAAATCAGCCTTCATAAAATTTCTTATCAAAGAAAAAAGGTTAGTTTTTTATCTGTACAAAAATAGATATTGTACATGTATTAGCACAGTTATGTTCACTTTCAAATTGACCTGTTATGAATAATGGCACAACCAATAACTGTCTAAGCCCTTTTTTGTAAAACTAATTATACAATAATATATAAATTGTTATTTTAATTAAGACTATGAGTATGTAAGGTTTTTTTTCTTATTTATTAATTAAGAATTGATTACCTGTTAATTTAAAAATAAATCTAAAAGTATCTGTCACGGTTTAGAACTGTTCACTATTTAGGGGAGAAATTGTGTAAGCAGCCAGCTCAATCGCTACAGTCGCGGTTCATTATTATGTAGCTCACAGGTTCGAGTTCTAGTCAAGCTGCACGGTTTTCTCATCCTGTGACTGCATATAACCATGAGTTTAATTCACTATGCTCTGTAAACATAAGAAATTCAAGGACACTTGAATCAATATAGTGGGAAAATATGTTGTGGTTTAGAACTGTTTCATTATTAAAGAGAAAATGTGTAGCCGGCCGGATAGCTCAGTTGGTCTTCTGAAAGTCATGGGTTCGAGTCATGGTCAAGCAGTTTCAGTCAGGGTTTAGAAGTGGTTTTTCAACTGACACATGTTTGATTCATTTAACAGATTGCATTAAATTTGAAATGGACAAAGGCAGTATTGCATGATACTTTTAGATCTACAAAATGCATTTGATACAGTTGATCACACTATACTGCACATGAAGAAGTTCATCTTCTTCTTCTTCATGAAACTTCAAGCATCTGCCATAGATAATGACATTCTTACATGGTATTACATGGTATTACCGTCTTATCGCTGATAGACAGCAGCTGGTGGATGTGGCTGGTACTCATTCTACAAAAAAAAAAAAAAAAAAAAAAAAAAAAAAAACTAACTTCCGAGTACCTATGTTGTCCCCCTGAGGTTCAATGACATGTCTGCAACCCTAAGCAATAAGTTTTTATTATATGTACAGGCACGAGTATCTGACCTTGGAAGAAAAAATATGACCAGATTGATAAAAAAAACCTGTGTTTATCTTAAAAGTGTCCAAAATTTTTTTTAAAGGGGGTCATTATTTTCAATTTTTTTGACACTTTTAAGATGAACACAGGTTTTTTTATCAATCTGGTCAATTTTTTTCTTCCCATGTCCGATACTCGTGCCTGTGATTATATGCTGATGACTCGGGTATCCTTGTATCTGGTAAAATAAATCTGAATAAATTTTTCTTATGGCATGAGTCTTATAAGATTGGTTAATTGACTATAAATTGTCTTTGCATCTTGGCAAGACAGAGTCTATTCTTTTTGGTTTAAGTTTCAACTTAAACTGGGCCTAGCCTCCAGGTCATATGTAATGGTACTGTTATAAAGTATCTTTTGTTAAGTATTTAGGTGCAAACCTGGATCAAATTCTTTTGGCGTCGCCCTTTGATGCTTTGCATCAATTCTTTTCTTGTATAGGATTAAATTGATCATTGAATACTTGCGTGTGAAGGAAATTTTGATATTAATCGACATTTTCTGTGTTCCCTATATACATATCAAACACCTTTCATTGTTTGTGAGAGTTTTGGTGAATACTTAATTAAGGAACTGTACCATAATAATTATATTCTTTTTACTTTCTTTTCAATGAAAAATGAAATTATACTGAAAAACCAACATTGATTCAATGATTACAAGTTAAGTAGTCTAACATTATTGCAATTTTATCAAACTAACAAGGTATAAAGAGATAGAGATCACATCGGTCAGTACTGGCATCAATGAAACTTCTCTTTTCTAGAGAATTATATACGAATAAAGAAGAGGACTTTAAAAATAAATCTCCGACAGACGTGTACGTCTTAGACTAATTTCATGCTATAATTCTAGAAACGTTATTTAAAATATTTTTTCGAAATGTTATAAATAGAACATTGTTTGTTTTTGTGTATAGCTACTTCTGAAGTGATTTATAGTGCGCAAAATATGATTGTGTCATAATGTATTGTTTTATTACTTTGTTATCTGGTATAGACTACGGCAAATTGTGTATAATTCATATAATACAATCACCGAACTTCCTGCTAACCTTTTACATAAAAGTAAGAATGAAGAAACGTCCTTACTTCATTGTGATATTGAAACGTAATATTTTACCCGCTACTTGTTTTATCATTTATCAAAATAAAATATTGTATTATGTTTTTTACATGTATTTCTTTAATACTTTATAGATATGGGGAATATAAACAATAAGGACATTTGCGAACCAATATTTGCCATACCAAATTGTTTTATCAATGGAAACAAGTTTGTTCCATTACATTATTGTTACAAATCACAAAGCAATGTGTCTTTTAGGAAGAATTTTAAATGTTTAAGTGATAGTTTCTTTTGTTTGTAGTGTTATCACTAAATTCCCTTTTTCCATTTAGCGATTATTTCCGTTGATTTTAGTGTTAAAAATTCCCCCTTTTCCTTACGCGATAGTTTCTGTTGTTTTACTGTTATCACACAATTCCCCTTTTCCCTTTTGCGATAGTTTCTGTTGTTTTTAGTGTTGTCAATTATTAGTAAATGAAATCAAGAAGACAGTGAACACTTATGACGTAATGATCAAGTTTAATAAGACAAGGGTTTGAAATAGTAGTTTTCATAGATATTTATGACTTTATAACGACAAGTAATGTAATATCAGCTTTACATTGAACTGAGATATAGACGGATATAGCACTACAATCTACAGAATGAAAGATATTTAAAAAAATAATATAACGCCTTTTGCGTACTCAATTAAACATGATGATACATGTACATTTCTTTAAAGGACCATTAAGCCTCAGAAATGCTTTCATTTTATTTCTCAAAAAACTCTTTTTTTGTTAGTTTCCAAAAACATAATCATTTGCAATATACATGAACTATGTTTTTCAGCTTTAGTTCTGTTGTCAATGGGTATAATCATAGTAAATTAGAATTTTGTATGGAAGTCAAAATACTACTTGGTTTACATTTTGTTACATTTACGATACATAACTCCATGTTCTGTGCTACCTTTTTCAGCTGTAGAATATAATATGCCTTAATTATTTATACACAATTAAACACAAGTTTGACAATTCTAAAGAATTAAAAACTATGGAATTCTGAGGCATAATGTGCCTTTAAAATTAATAAAGAAATCAGTGTTAACTGAAACATCAGGTATGTTAAGTTTAGTTACATTATACATGTACAATATATTTAAATCCGATTGAGGAAGGTTTTTACCACTCGCGGCCTCATTTCTCAGAAATAACCAATGCTTGTACCATATTAGGAAACATTGATTTACTGATATATATATATAACACAACAAATTAGTTTGTATTGCAACAACGTAATTCATTTTATTCTTGATAATAGTCACCTTGGATTGTATCTGATGAATGTAAATTACCTTTATTATACTATTATACGACGGATATTAAATTGATATGATCCCGCTTTTTTTTGATAAATGTGTTATTACTGTGCATTGTCATTTGTAATGTGTCCGTGGTTTATTTTCCAATTCCGTGACTATTGCAATTCACGTACTTCCATTTAATTATGTGTCATATATAACAAAATAAAAATGATAATCATACATTGTATCTGTTGTCGTACTTAGACAAAACCTGCTAGCCAACAGATTATCATTTATACTGATGATGATAGAGATAAATAAGTGGTTACAATACAAAACAACATGACATTAACTGCTAATAATAACAGCTCCTTCCATAGGCCAAAATGAAAAGCATTCCATAAGAGACGACGCCGCTCACCGGCGTCGCCAATAATCAGTCAGAGATGTTATATTTCCGACCCTTAAAGATCGTTCAACGCGACATTATTGTTGTGTTTGTGGTATTTTTTTGGTTTCAACTTTTTGGCTTTTTCAATTTGGGTGGTTCCAATATTCCTATTTGAATAATGTGGAATCACCCTTAGGATATGTTGCCTGTTTTTTAACTTTGTCTTTTGACGTCTTATATGTGATATGCAGGCTTCATTACCTCTCATCCACTTTCACAATTCCATTTTGTTTAGTTCTGCCCATTATTTTCTCGTTTAGGGCACACACTTTCTATAACTAGGGGACCATACACCGCTTTTCAGGGGATGGCACTACTGTGTCACATTGAAGGTTCCATGATAACCGCCGTAGTAACACATCTGCGGATGTTTCTCAATTCAAAATTTTGCCATTTCATGTTTAAATGTTGAATTCTGCTTAAACCGGTGCTAGTGGGCGTGGACAGTAGTTTGCACTTGGCAGTACCGTCCATGAACAAATTCAATCAAAGCAAGCCTCCAACATTTTCAATTTTGCCGTTTTGGACTTTCTTTAGGGATTCTTTTTTTCTCTATTTTATCGCCACATTAGCGTTGTTTGTGCCGTGTGGTGGCTGTAAAAAGTCGCCCGTACATTCAATCAGAGATATTATATTTTCTATCTTTAAAGATCTTTCAACACGACATTATTTTTGTATTTGTGGTATTTTGGGTTTCAACTATTCCAACTATTCGGATTTTCGATTTGGGTGGTTCAAATATTCCTACTTGAATAATGTTTAATCACCCTCAGGATACGTTGCCTACTTTTTAACTTTGTCTTTTGACG
This sequence comes from Ruditapes philippinarum, assembly GCF_026571515.1. Classification (NCBI taxonomy): domain Eukaryota; kingdom Metazoa; phylum Mollusca; class Bivalvia; order Venerida; family Veneridae; genus Ruditapes; species Ruditapes philippinarum. The sequence goes on from NW_026853336.1 coordinate 11,336, forward strand.
TCTTATATGTGATATGCAGGCTTCATTACCTTTGATCCCCTTTCAAAATTCCTTTTTGTTTAGTTCTGCCCATTATTTTCTCGTTTAGGGTACACACTTTCTATAACTTGGGAACCATACACCGCTTTTCATGGGATGGCACTACTGTGTCACATTGAAGGTTCCATGATAACCGCCGTATAAACACATATGCGGATGTTTCTTAATTCAAAATTTTGCCATTTCATGTTAAAGTGTTGAATTCCGCTTAAACCGGTGCTAGTGGGCGTGGACAGTAGTTTGCACTTGACAGTACCGTCTATGAACAGGCTCAATCAAACCAATCCTGCAACATTTTCAATTTTGCCGTTTTGGACTTTCTTTAGGGATTCTTATTTTCTCTATTTTAACTGCATGCACATATGAAAAATTCTATATTCACTTTAATAGCATTCAGATCGCAATGATAGGCCGCTGTTGATTAACATGCAAAATAACTGTTAATGGTTCGGCCGTGGGTATCTCACGATGAAAAGTATTTAGCTCGAGATCAATGGAAGCTCATAAAATGATAAGGCCGCAAGGGCGTCGTCGGTAATTCATATTCAGTCTTAAGTAATTTTAGAATTTGTAAGTAAATTAGACAAATGCATCTTCGCACATTTAATTAACGAAAATAAAGAAAACATTAAAATCTTCAAAAGTTTCAAACAACTGTGTCCTTTTGTTACGACTGGTCCCAGGGTTATTTTGTTGATGCTTTCCTTTTCTGAGAAAAAATTCTGACTGTTGAATGTCATTAAATGAAATACACACTGTCTGATAAAACAACTGCAACAACAAAACAATAAAATTACAATGATTATCTCCTTACATGCCAAAGTAAAAGCCTCTTTTTACAAAGTAGATTTCGGGAAGAGGATGTACTTCAAAAAGTGTCTTATACCATTAGTACGTAGCTGAATCATCCAACGGCTCTTTCTTAGAAATTGTGTTTTTAGAGTATGTAATAATATAGCCGGTTTTTATTAAATCCTCTGAATATATTATTTGCCTGAAGATATGCACAAGATTTACAACAAAAACAGATTATTTTAAAGTTATAAAGACAAAGAATTGTTTTATCAATATTTATGTTATTATGCTTCTTTCCTTTGAAAAAACATGATCAAATATCCATTTTATTTTACTTTTTAAATTTTTTGAATGGGCATTTGATTTGTAGACGACCAGATAGCAACAATAAGTATTCTGACATTTCAGCGTCTTTGGTACTTTTAACCTAACGCTGTACCTAATTATTTCTACTGACCGTTTTATATTGGCACACCATAGTTTAAATTGATTAGATGTGCCATAACTTGGTCGATAAGCATCCATTGATATCATTTATAATTTGATATCTTTATTCTCAAATACGAACTGGTATATAATTTTTTATTCATAAATAGTATAATTATATACCACACGAGATATTGAATATACATGTATAAAAAAATACTGTCAATCAAATTATAAACAAGAATATTCAAATCTGCTTGGTTTTGGTGTTCTTCAGCACTGTAGAATTATGCGTAGGGAAATATCGTGTTGTGGTGGGAACAAGACAACAGACATGTTATTTATAGATATGTTAACATAATTATATATCCTGTCCGTGACAGATGTTGTTATATTAAGGTAACTGTTTATTTCATTGACTATATTGATAGGTGTATCCTTACAAGTTAGGTTATTAATATAGACAAAAGCAGTGATGACGTTGATTAGTCTTATTGCTGCGATTCTATATAAAAACAATGACAAAAAATAAAAACTGCCGCGTAAAAAGACAAAAAGCAACAAAAAAACAATATCAAACACAAAAACAAACAACAGATGTCACTTTCGTTAAATAGGATATATGTATCCTTGATTTTATCATTAGATAGAATATTTTATATATCTGATAATATGGAAATATTTGGAGAGCAAAGTGAAATTGTCCGTATTTACACAATTGTTCATTTATAATATTTGTTTTAAAGTCGGATACAGTATTGCTGTTGAAAAAAAATTGTTTCTGTAAAAATATGCTGTTGTTTAGAACCTATTTAAGAGGATACGTATAAGGCACAAGAAAACAAACAATGCACCGTTTTGACAATGTTGCGCAGTTTATTATGAAATGCAAGATAACTGAATACTATAATTCTGACAGTGAAAGTAATTTAATAACAATGAAATATATTTTCTTGACAATTTAAAGCTATAATATCATGTTTTTGGATAATATTTACTTACAAAGAGAACTTCACAAGTAGGGAGAGGGGGTCTTGACGTTTTTCAATAAGTAATAAATGCCAATAACGTCGATATTATGTAGAAAGGACAGACATGTCTGTTATATTCCCTACGAATTCAACTGTATTTACTATTAGGAGTGTTTCGAATTGAAATTCAATGGCTTATTGACAGCTACAATTCTAGAAAGTCAAAGTCAGAAAATATGTGTTAAATGATACAAGAGTCACGATAAGTAAATGGGCAATTAACAGTTTTAGTAGGAATAAAGAAAGTGATGGTTATGGCATAATGATGGCAAACAATTTAAGGTGAGATTTTGATTTGTTATCTCTGTTAAAAGCGATCAGATGAATGATTTATATAATTTCTAAGTTTATATGTGTCTATGTCCTTCAAATATTTGATCCTAGTGCCTTTTAACATTGGCTTTTACAATTTCACGGAGTGTATCTATTTTCTAAATGTTGACCTCGTTCAAAATAAAGTACGAATTAGCTAGCTGATAAATAGTAGCCAAACACTCTAAGTAATTTACCTTTATAAAACAGAAAACTGGTATCTTGCTAAGTTGGTCCTTTTCCTGTTGATCTCCCTAAAGATGAAATTCATGCCAAAATAATTTCAGCGATTTTTGCGGGGAAATATTATACAGGATTAAAATGAAGTTGTTAAATGAAATTCCTGTTAAATTAATTGCCAATGATAAATGTCGCCAGTGATAATGCATAATTATTTTCATGATATGTATTGCAGTGAGAAAATTATTAGCGGCAATGTCCCAGATCATAAGAAATATTCTTAAACCAATTTATGTATATGTAGGATTTAACAATTATTGTAAATATTTAAAAAGACTTTAAAAAGACATTGTAGTTTGTCTTAATGAAAAACTCATATAATATGACATAAATGCAAAGTAAAATAAGTTTTTTTTCTAATTAATATGACATTTTTTCAGGAAAGTAGAACTTTACGTAAAACATAAAAGACGTCAGTCATTTAAAACTTTATATTCTTAAGAATGTAATTAACTGCACAGCAACATGTTAGGAATCGGTCTGTAGGTAAATATGCTATTTTTGGCGGTAAGATTTTGTGTAAGTTCATTGAATATTTTGCTTTATCCTGTTTCATTTATTTACACTCAATAATTGATAGTTCAGATGCTCGTACAATATGATATAAGTGCAAAGTATAATGGTTTCAAAGAAGTTTTTTTATCTAATTAGAATGACAATTTTTCAGGAAAGCTAACATAACTCTTGCATTACGGACCATGGAGGAAATAAGTGTCTGTATGTTTCTTTATTACTTGTAGGAACAATTTAATTATTGTATAGCATTATGAAAATGAAAGAACAAATGAGCCGCGTCACGACAAAACCAACGTAATGCGTTTGCGACCAGCATGGATCCAGACCAGTCTACGCATCCGCGCAGTCTGATCAGGATCCATGTTGTCCGCTGTCAGTTTCTCTACGTGTTATAGGGTTTGTAAGCGAACAGCATGGATCCTGATCAGACTTCGCGGATGCGCAGGCTGGTCTGGATCCATGCTGGTCGCAAACCCATTTTGTTGGTTTTGTCGTGACGCGGCTCAAATTGATTTAAGATATCCGTCATCGCAAAAAAAATTATGTGCAAAACTTATCAGAAAGCTTTTTTTGCGAAGAAATACATTGTACCAAGAATGAATGGTTGTGGTAGGTACTGTATAATAAATTATTATTTTCATCTTTAACTTCAATTTTGAAAACTTTATGCAAAAATGTATTCTTTCATAGAATATGGTACATAAATATGTGTGATCAATGGACTTGTTAACAAGTCTGGGAAGCTGTGTAGAAAATTCAGAATATGATTTTTGACATTAGTTCCCTAATACGCAATAGTGATGCATGGACACTTTTTTAAAAAAGAAGTTTATATTCTTAATTTCTCAATTTTATATGCGATTTGCTTAGAAATCGGACAAATGTAAACAATAATTTCTTCCTAGAAACCATTTCTCTCTCGGTCAATGACCTATATATTTGTTTTTTATTGAAATTATTGTAAACAAATGTACATAACAGATAAGCATATGTTTGTCAATTCCTTTTATGTTTGTCTATGAATATTCATCATATTTTCGTATCTCTCCCTGGTTTTCTGTCAATTGTAAATTAATTAGAGTTAGTATTGAGGCAGTCATGACGTCGGGGAAATTCACACGGACTACTGTTTTTATCATGGGAACTTTTTATTAAAAATATTTTCCATCCTCAAATTAGTTCGCATTGAACGTATTTATATTTATACAAGAAAATACTTTCTATTTTATCATATAAATGCTTTAAGTGGACAAAATAATTTCCTATTGTATAGACCCAGTCAAAAAAGCAAGAAATATTTAGCCTTTTTAGCCTTTCTTTTGTATATTAAATTTCTACAAAAAATGTAACATGTCTCACAAATCTACATTCTTCATTGATTCTTTAAGAAATGTCAAACATGTGTTTAATAATGTTTCAATTATGGATTTTATTGCACTTTAGATGTAAAACAGCTGAGAAAAGTATACCTGAATGTGCTGTAATTGAAACAGAAGCAATGGCAGTTCATCTATACTGTATGGGTATTTTTTGGAAACCATAAAAAGAAACCAAATAAGTGTAGTTTTTGTCCAAACAAATGATACATGTAGTATTTTTGAGGCATAATGGGCCTTTAAAATGTTACTGTATGCTGGCAGTGTCCTTCTACCTCCACCATAATAGGTTGTGACACATGTTTTCTATTAAATGGTGATGCATCGGCCTTTGTGTACATTAACATATGACCTATTTACAACGACATATAAAGAAAGAAAGGCAAACAGCTGAATAAAAGAAAACACAGTTCTTGACATTTCTATTCTGATACCTATGGCAGCGTGTGTGACATTTTGAGTTTATTTTAGGATGGTTGTGATAAAAGAATTAGCATGCTTTAGTCATTCCCATACAATGTAAGACTTATTTTATATGTAATAAAATATTCAGTTATATTATATACTATATGTACAACATATATACTATTTGGCGTGGGTTCGATCCCCGGGAGATGCTTTGGTAGTTTAGCGCGGAGGAAGGTAGTCTTGTACTGGTGTAACTCTCCAGGAACGATGGTTAGGAAACTACCCGCCTATATGACTGAAATACTGTTGGAAAAAGGCGTAAAATGAAACAAACAAACAAACAAACATTTATATGCATGCACTATTTCCATTAGGATAAATCTTGGCCATTTTCTATTAGTAATATATTAATTAGAGTATAATCAGGCATATTCTATCTTACATATAAAAAAAACATATCGAGCACAAATAAAGCTGTACCTTTTCATTATGATTTTTTTTATTATGATTTTGTAATGTTGCTATATGCAACATTTTAAGTGTTTATAAATTATACGAGTATTATTGTTATATCTCGGCTGCTACGGAAGTTATTGATTATGAAACACGTTTTTTTTCTATAAAAAATAAATCACTAAGATTCATCGTACTGATAGTGATTGGAAATATTCAAGGGAAGTGCTGGCCTAGTGGTAAAGTGTTCTGCCTCTCAACCCAGGGATCGTGCGTTCGAGCCATACTCGGGTCACGATCATGATTCCTATATGATACCAGGACTGGTTAGTTCCAGGAAGCGGACAAGAAAGTGATTAATATAAGTTGCAAGATTTGTTTTGCAATCGAGCTAGAATGTTTAAACTAATTTGAAATATTCAATCTATCAAGATTGTGTGGTATTCTTGAAATTTTATAACAATGCCGAATTTTTCTAAACATTTTATTTTTGGCTACCAAATTTGACTAAAGTATCAGCTTTTCTGTCTAAGATGGGTGGTCTTTAATATGATTTCTAATCATCATAAAGAATTCGTACATATGCTTGCGCAAAATTTTTATTTTATTTTATCAACCCTGAGCTGGCAGCACCAGTAACTGCATCAACGCCTGAACTCTTTGCTGTTCATTTAGTAATTATTTTGATTTTTTCCCCTAAATCATGAATGGTTTTGCTCAGTTTGAAAGATGGAAGAGTCAATTTAAACATTTAAGGGTTTGCAAGGGTACAATACTTATACAGCAATTAGATTTTTTAAGCGAAGCGCAGCTGCAAGATGTATATAAGTATCAATTCTAATAAGTTCCAACTAAGCTGGGCAATTTTTTATACGATGTGTATGCTTGCGAAAAAGCCAGTAATGTTTCCCTTTGCTATAGTGATTGTACTCGACAATATGTCAAGCAGGGACATATATTTCCAGAATATCGATACGAAATCAAAGATTTTCTTTTTTATATCTGCGACTTAACTTATTGTACGCCGACTGAGTTTGAACTGAATATGTTCAAAGTGTCCACTGTATTTTTAAGGAGAAAATTTTACGATATTATCGTTTGATATATTTTTATTGCCATACATAATCATCGCACGTTTCTCTGCAGGGCACTTATATCCTACCGTAAATAAATTTACGAGCATTGATAACGGTCTGCTTGCGACGAATGCAAATATACTGGTGTCTCCATTTAATTTTCTTTTAGATTTATTCTGCTTTATTCTGATTTGTTACGCCAAGATAACCACATTACTGTCTAAACAATACAGTTATATGAAAATATTTTAAGGTGTACAGAAATGATTAGAATAGTCTTAAAACATATGAAATATTGCTTTTAGAAATGCGAAGATCCCGATTTCTGGTTGTTTGCGAAAACAAAATATAATCATAAAAACATATTTGTCATAAAAATGTCTGCATAAGATAAATATGTTCCAGATATTGCAACTTTTATTATAAAATATTCCTTACTATTACACGAAAAAGGAAACGGGTTTTCAAAATCATGTTAACTTTTAACTTAATCTATATTTTAGAACAAAATATACAGGAAATGATAAAAATAATAAATGCACCGATAGGACTAAAATATTTATAATATTAAACATTAATGCATAATTAGAGGGTTTATGCCCCATTTTAATGCATTTACATCTGCAAAAGTCCTAGGAAATTGTCGGGCTCGGGCCTGAAATGAGTCCTCATGCCTTTGCAGATGTAAATGCACAAAATATAGTTGCATTAGCGCTATTCTTGCATAAAAAGTATACACCAAATGCAAATTTGTATTTCATATAACGAAGCCATTGCCTTTGCCATGCTTTCCACGTGCTAACGTGACATCATTTAAAAGTTATGTATTGATAATACAACTACTGGAGCCGTCATTTTTTTTACATTGCGCTCCGAGAAACGCATACTAAAAACATGCAACAAAGGTGGCGTTGGTAGTACCGCAGTAAGCCACATTAAATTTACCAGAGTACAGTTCAGTCACCGCATCGTTCCTAGGCATGCTGTCAAACAGTTAACCAGTACTAGTTGGCTCTTTTTTTCGCAAGGAACTGAAACTTCTGTACATGCGGATGATGCTAGAGCAGATGTACAGTGCGATTTACCGTAGAAAAGATTTCACGATCAATCACAACAAAAGTGGCCTGCACCGGTCGGAAATCGAACCCGGGTCGCCCGATTCTCAGTCCAACACTCTACCTATCGGCCACTCTACCTAACTGGACGGCTTTCAACAAAGACGTGTAATCATGTGAATCTGTATGCGTCCATAGATGTATATCTGCTTGCGCATTTTTATGCAAGAAATTGTTTTATGATCACAAATAGTGTTTCTTTTTTCAAGAAAAATTCATCATTTAAACATATGTGTTATTTTGTTCTGAAAATAAGCAATATTAGACAGTATTAAAGTGAATCTTAAAGCAATTTTCATCATCTTCTTTGTATGTAGTTATTTTCCTTTTTTAAAATGTCAAACTTCTTTGAGAAGCTAGAATAAGCGCTTCTAAGTCAGGTGATTCCTTACCAGCGGCCGCACCTTATCTTCTACGGGACCACCGGATAAGGAGTCCGGTAAACCGCCTCCGTGGTCGAGGGGTTAGAGTCGATGATTTCTAATCCAGTTACCTCTCTGGCGTGGGTTCGATCCCCGAGAGATGCTTTGGTAGTTTAGCGCGGAGGGAGGTAGTCTAATACTGGTGTAACTCTCCATGAACGATGGTTAGGAAACTACCCGCCTATATGACTGAAATACTGTTGGGAAAAGACGTAAAATGAAACAAACAAAACAAACACAAACAAACAAACCAACAAGGAGTCCGATACTCTAGCTCTACATCTCTTGATATTGGACTGAATAGTTTAACTAGATATTGTATGAAATGCACTAAAACATCTAATCGTGAAATAAACAATAAATTAAAATTTTGTTCTCAGTAATGAGTTCTCATTGTTTAAAAGTTTTCCGTTTTACAATCATTAATCTTAAAATGTGAAATATTTAATGGGATATATTTGAAATAATGTCTCCCAAGTTGTGTACAAAAAAACAATTTGTTTTGATAAATGTAAATGTTACTACTTTTTGACATCACCTTGTTTTCAACAGAAAAGCAAATGCTCATATGAAAGTAATCATTGTCCGATATATGTTTATGACAGATGTTGATATCCTCTGTTAGATAGACATATGATTATTCCTATATATTCTACAAACATGGTGGTTAATACATACCGTAACAGGATTTATTATAGAACAGACCAGAACATTCACTTTATTTGAAAAACACAAATTACAAAATACGGCATGTGGAAAAAGCAATGGGAATGGTCAATAGCTCGTATTCGTTCGAATCAAAATAGAGAATATAATACGAATCATACGATAAAGACTGTCTATATTAAAGCTTTTGAATGAAAATACACCTATTTTTTAACAAAGTTCAAACATTCAGAATTATGGAATTATGAGACCCTCTCATTCAAACGTTTCTTTCTGATAAAATGTGGCGTTAACGGTACATTCCGAACAGTATTTATAGATATGTATGTGGGTCACATGGATTATTAATTATTTGAGCATATAGTAATTTAAGTTATTTTGACTTCACCATTTCCATTTTCAATTAGATCGGTGGGCTAAAAGTGTAAATCATAAATGATTTCCATACAGCATTGCTGTACCGATGTTTTCTTTAATCTATAACAAGTAGAATGGTAAGAAAATTGAAAGAAGCAAAATCTATACGTAACAGAAATGTGAGTAGGAATATTTTGCGACACACGGTATCTTTTAATTACATTACTCATTGGTTAATGATTAGATAGACATTAAGTATGGAATATGAGTTGTTAATGGCGATAATTATGGCATTAATTAGACAAAACCTTAAACAGAGACGTAAACTAGCGGAATATGATATCTATATAGTCGTTAAGTGATGTTGTTGTTTTTTTGTTTTTTTTGTTATGTGGTTTTATTTTTTGTTTTTTTTTCTCCACTTTCTGATGCCAAGCCTTGGTTTGAAACTAACCACAATAGTAATAATCGTAATGATGATGATGATGACGATAATGATGATGATAATGATGATGACGATGATGATCCATTGGACAGGGCATTATATAGCATCTTTACCTTTAAGATTGATGTAATAAACTCGTTGATTTAAGATAAAATTTATTAGTTTGAATCCCCTTTTGTGGAATAATTGTTTAACTTAATTACGACATTTCTTCACATGCAGATCTTTAATTACAAATTAAATTACCTAGCATGCTGCAAATGACAGAAGCAAAGTTGCTGGATTTTTTTAACCTGTCATTAAAACGTTGCAAATATCTTTTTAAAGATGTATTCAATAATTAGATGAGCCGCGTCACGACAAAACCAACATAATGGGTTTGCGACCAGCATGGATCCAGACCAGCCTGCGCATCATATTCTCTACTTGTAATAGGGGTTGTAAGCGAACAGCATGGATCCTGATCAGAGTGCGCGGATGCACAGGCTGGTCTGGATCCATGCTGGTCGCAAACCCATTATGTTGGTTTTGTCGTGACACGGCTCAAATATATTCAGGCGAACAGCAGGCCAATTTTAATAGCGCAGATAATAATCCAGCACCTCGAAACTTCTCTCTTCCCCTCGGTATGTGTACGTCGTTGAGAAGACACAGGGCATCGGCAAATAATTAAAGAACCAATGCTACGTGTTAGACGGCAAATTCGCATGTTTTCTACAGCTCGAGGGCGCAGACTTAGCTTGCATGAAGTTAGCTGCCGGTGTCCTGACTAAAGCCGAGAGGAATGGCCGTACAAAGTAGGCCTTTTGTCGACGAGGATGGTGTGCTAGGATGCGTGAGCCCTAGCACGGTTAGACGCCTTGAACGGCAGGTCTTTTGCTGGCACCAACAGCCCTTTTCAGGGCTACCCTTTCATATTGTCACAGGTTACTGTACATTTAGGTTCTCATTTACCGCCGTACAGTGACCTACTTTTGGCTCAAAATTCATATCTTTGGCTAAGACCTCGTGGAAATTGCATGGAGGTAAATTATCACCACTTTGTGCTTCAAAATTAACTCTTTAAGGGCATGACTGGTGACATGTCCGGGGTCCGTACTCGACAGCGAAAGCTGCATTTTGTACCCTTATGAAGCATACACTACATACAGACCTGCACCTTGAAGAATACCCACTATTATCATGCTGATGCATGATGAAGGAATATTTACCTCTATTTTTGCTATGTTAATGATGCGACTTTATAGAAGAAAAATAAAATTTGATTTGATTTGATTTGATTTGATTTGATTGATTGATTGATTGATTGATTGATTGAATCATTTTTTGTAACTTAAGAAGCTGAAAACTATGCTATTCCAGACCCATTTTCAATGTAAAGACCAGTGTCAGTACAAAACTTACGCTTATCAACAAAAATTTAACGCTTCTACGCGATTTTTCCGCACTGATTCCCCCATTATACCTTAAATAACTTTCAACTGCACCAGTGCACGCTTTAAATAAACCCCTGCATTAAGATAATTCGATAAGTAAACAAACACAAAGTTTGACCGCGTTTATGATTTACCTTAAGGGTTTTATGAATTTATTGAACCCTGGCTCAACTGACTGGGACACTGATAAAGATAAATAGTTCGATCTTTTCTTGTTTCGTTTCTTTTTCAACAGTGAACCAACTCGTGTATTAGTCAGGTTAAACTGACCGCAACATAAAAGGATAAATATATCTATTATAACTGTAGAAAGGTAATACGATTCAATATATTATTACTTATTAATCACTATCGTATGTATTTTATTGCTTTGAACACGCGACAGATAAGTGATGAGTTATTTATTGTTGAAGTAAATTTAAGTATCTTCTTTTTACAAAAAAAAATGATTAAACTTGATGTTTCACCGCAGATATGTGCATTATACTGAATTTGAGATAAATTACAATGTTTTATAATACTGTAATGAATTATATGGGTGCATAATACTAAATTTGAAGATAAATTGGAAAATGGTGTAATGAAGTATGAAGTATAAATAAGGCGCATTATATTGTAGCATGTGAAGTACAGTTGCAAAATACGGAATTTGAAGGTAAATTGCAAAGAAGTGTAATGAAGTATAAGCTCATAATATATGAAATGGTTAAGAAGTAAAGGTGCAAAATATTGAATAGAACATTATTATGAAATATGATCTTATATTACTATAATGAAGTGTAAGTAAACAAATTGCATTGAATATAAATTGCTAAAATATAATAAATATTGAAATGAAGTATAAGTTATTTTTTCACGTGACGAAGTATAGGTGAAAAATATCGAATAAATGCAAAAATATCGCAATGAATTATAAGCGCATATTACTGTTATGATAAGTACTGAAGTATATAATATTTTAATGAAGCTAAAAATAGAAATCATAATCGTTTGTGTGTCACATGACCTAGTAAATATTAATATGGCGGATGTGAAGTCGACACTTGTCATTATAAATGTCAGATCCAGGTAACAAGTCATTGTAGGAGAATAATTTCACTCATACATCATCATGTCATTTGTCGTGTAAATAAGATACAATATCGAGTGTTGTGTGTAAATAATTTAAACGAAATTTATATACGAAATTTATACTTGCTGGGATCTTTTAATTTTCTCATAAAATTTATTGATGACAAAACTATGAAAGTGTCATATTTGAAGTATTATGTAAAGATGTTTAGACGGTTTATTATTGTTCGGTGAATATAGGACACGTTTACGTTATCTCACATCTACTTTAAGATTATGTTCAGCTTTTAATTTGTCTGGCTTGTTTATTTATTACCGCACGGGAAAACTCGTTGTTTTATCTATCGGTCACCGATCTATATTTTGTGAACAAATGCGATGATATATGTGCCTTGTGGCATATTTTGAATAAAAGAAGCCTTACAAGTGAGTTTTATCAAATTTAGACAATTTTCAATGGATACACTGCATTTCAGGATTAAATGATGTAGAATACTTTCTTGCGGCCGTCATATCACGGATGGTTTATATTAGTGTTCACCTGGTAAGCATATTTTTAAATTTATCATAGAAAATTAATAACAAAGTATATATTTGTTGTATGGTGATTATACAATAACCTCCACTTATAAGATTTCAACATTCGAGCTTCACCAATGCACATGCATTATACTTTCCACTTATTAACTGATTTTTTGTAGAAAGACTAGCATGCCTCAATCAAATGAATGAGTTCAAATTTAAACGTAAGAAATATATGTCTGTGATAATTATCAAACAGAACAAAGTATAGTTTTTAAATCTCTAAATGTTTAAATCGGATATATTTGCTATAATAATGATCAAACAAAAGAAAATTGTAGAGTTCAAACTAGAAATCATCAAAGGATTAAAACTTTAATTGCAAAGTATTCAAGTTCAAGTGCTGATGTGACCACGGACCACAAAAGTATTACCATCTGAATGAATCAAGTTGACCGGTTTAACACGAAAATGGCCGAAGTTATCATAAAAAGTAAGCTGCAATGTGAGCCGAATTTAAACAAAATTTACGAAGTCGGGCGAATCTATAATACGAAGTATTCCGAGTTCATACGAAGTATTCCGAGTGTATAAATAATCGAAATTAGCCGAATACTGCACGATGATTGTCGAATTTATTCGATCCTTTGATTTAACAATACTGTTAATATAAAAACGGGTTAACCTAAATTCGTTTAGTGTGATTAATCAGTTATGTCTAAAAAAAGATTTAATCTTATAATAAGTGATATAATATGCACTTGAAGTGTTAATTCAAATTTTATGATTCTGCAGTGTCATAATATATATATTTTTAAAAAGATAAGAAATAACTAAATTTCCCTATCTGGGTATTTGCCAACAGAGAAAGTTCAGGTGCTGTAATTTTCTAGCTGTAAGTAGAGCAAAAAGTCTCTAAAATGCGCTTAAAGTTATACCTCGTTTGTAAATTGCAATTTAATCACATATTTAACACGTATCAAATTTAAATACTGTTTTAACTACCGCGAGCCGTTACAAAAATGTCATAAGTTTATTGAATATATTAGTGACTTTCTGCCCTACTTAAGTTTACTTTAATATGTTTTACAATATACCGCGAACGTAAACGATATATAATTTTTTCATTTACTTTATATCTATACAGTTATACTGTAGCCTGTATTTTACACGCACTAGCTGCAGGCATTATATAACATTTAAAGAAAAGGCACGGAAAATATCAAGGTAAAAACAGCGAAATTACTGTCAAAGCATTGTTTAATATCGTAAAAGGAATGTCATGTTTGTAATAAAATGTATTATAAATAAAGCAGCGAAGTTCGCTAAACAAAGATTTCTATTGAATGGTTTATAACTTATTTCAGGAGGACGAGCCTATTTCTGTCACTCTCTGACCACATTCCGCCCGGTTAATTACGCGCCTGGTATATAGACTTGTTGAAATGACTTCCTGACGAAGAAGTAGAGAAACAATTATTCCTGTGCCTTGTGAATAAAATAAAATGGATATTTTACAAAATGGAGTAAGGACGCTTAAAAGGTAAGGTTGACACTTTTATTACACTGTCTATCGAAAAAAAATAAACGTGTATTACATAAATTTCAATTATCTTTTGAAACTGTACATTTTTAAATTTAGGCTCGTTATTTTAAAGAAATTGTTAGTGGTTCTATCCACAATGCTCGTTCGTGCCAAAGGATAAGCAGCTGTTAGCAGGTATGGATCTTGGTTGGGAATTGAACCGCAAGTGTGAGATATTAATGAGGTCAAAGTAACTTAATACCAAAAATGTCAAAAATGTCACAACGTATTTAATTATATCTTAAATATTAATGAAATATTTCCCCCAATTTTCATTATATGAAATACCGGTATGTAAAACGAACTATCAGATGTTACGCTGTATAGATAGATACATGTGAAGACGGTGATTACGACCCACCCTCTAATACATATATTTGGTTGAAATAAACAACGTTGATTGACTTAATATGGATATACATGGTCATATATTGTCCTTTCTTTCAAATACGACAAAGTGATCAATTTGTCGTACTTTCGCCCCGACGTTGCCAGGCATAAACACGAAATTAAGTCAATGTGACCTCTTTGTCGTATTTTGCTCTGGTTACTTTGTCGTATTTTTGCTTTGGTTACCTTGTCGTATTTTGGGCAAAGGACAAAGGACAAGATGTTCCGAATGCATTTTTTTCATAATCCTGCAAAACACAGTCTGTCTGAAGTGACTTCTTCAGTTTCGTTTATTGCTCATTGTAAAAACAAACCTTCGACAGTTTTATAGGAGATGAAACAATATTTACTACCATTGTGTTACTAATTTGGTGAATAAAGCCACACAAACGGCGGCTGAAGAATATATAAGTTGACCTTAAAATATCGTATATTTGTCTGCATACATCGTTCATTAAGAATTAATGAATATAAAGCAGCCGAATTATCATACAAGGCTGAGTAATATTTGATCACGCTAGAATAAAACGTTGTCCAGAGATTTGCAAGAACGCTGTCATTGTGAAAATGCAAATGGACAAGTACGTGGTTGCCTATGCGTCTGCCTCTATACACAGGGATCGTGGGTTTGAATTCTAGAGGGGTAATGACCATGTTTCTTTCTAAGACAACAGTATTAGTTAGTTTCCTCAAGCGAATTTTAAAGTGTTTAAAAAGCTTCAAATTTTCATCGCAATCGAGCTAAAATATGCCTTTATATGTAACACCATTTAAATGTTAATATGTCTATAGAATTTGGGAAAAAACACCTAAGGATTCATTGTTAACGTTCATCTGTAAGTTTTATTTGACATGATAAGTGATTTTTACCGAGAACGCATATCGATCAAATTTACGATGTGACCTATTTAATTAGTTTGCGAAGGACTGAATACATATTTTAAGTTTAATTACAGCTTGGCTAATTTTTACCTTATCATGTATGGATATTTATTTGTGTTCATATAGGACAAAATATCTTGACTGCGTTTAGAAGTTGCTTAAAACCGAAAGCAAAAATAACTTCTAGTCCTCAGTTATTTCTTTCTAGGGGTGGTTTTACGTCGCACCAACACAGTCATATGGCGACTTTCCAGCTTAACTGGTTGAGGAAGAACTCATGTGCATTATTTCAGATACGAACGGGCACCTGAGTAGAACCACCGACGTTCCGTAATGTAGATGGATAGCACACTCACAAAAAGCATCCATAGAATCCCTTACGGGATTCGAGCACACTGTGGTGAGGGGCAAATGGTTTGAAGTGAACAACCTTAGCCAATCGGTCACAAACGCCCCAAAATTTAATTTGATCTCACATATAAAAAGTCAGTGTTTCAAAATTGATAAACCAATCAAGCAAGCAACCAAAACTATTAATACAAACAAAAACATACCACACACACACACACATATATATATATATATATATATATATATATATATATATATATATATATATATATATATATATATATATATATATATATATATATATATATATATATATATATATATATATATATATATATATATATATATATATCGTAATTATCAAAGTTCCAAAGTTCTGTTTAAATATTGGGAAAGAGGTCATGATAAATTGTTAAGTATATTGCGAATAGTATTGAACTCGTAAACAGCTGTACAACAAATATTGGACTCGTTCATTATAAGTTTTTAAAGCTGGGACCTTGTACAGCAGAATTCAGTACTGTACTCAACAATGTATAATAACCTTTTAATACATGAAAGAAAGGCCGCCTTTTAACACATTTTCATTAATTCAGTTTTATTGTGTAGACTCATTTTGGCATATATAAAGAATATCAATCATATTGGACTTTTTACCAATCATATTGGACTTTTTACATGTTATTCTTTAAATAATGCAGACTAAATCTCCATACGACTGCTACGGCCCATTGTGCCCAAATATGCATTTATTTTTATTCTCAAATTTAAATCTTTTTTATTTTTCTTACCCTGTTCTCCAAAAAGATAGTCATTGGCCAAACACATGAGCCATCTTTCTCTTATGTTGCTTTTGTGCAGTTGTAGTATAGTTTTTTGTATGGAAGTCAGAATACTACTTTGCTTATATTTTACTTCTTTGATGACCAAATATTTTACATTCGGTGATTAGGACTACAATCTAAAGATTAACTAAATACTTCTTAATTCAAATTTTTAAATCTAAAAATTTTATTACAGACATAGCATATCTAACATCAGTGAGGCTATCCGGAGCCATATTCACCGGGATTCCTTGGGCGGTCTCGGACGGCATTTATTCTCTCCCGGCAAATCATCAGAAATACCACTGAAAAATGCCGAGTTTGCAAGGTAAGAGACAACGTCTATAGGTGTTAAAGGTCGATATCGATTCATCATACCTCGCCAAATCAAAGGCTGAAGTATGCCCAATCTGAAAATCAGCTCTCAATTTACGCTACATGCAAGAAATAACTTAAATAGATCTAAATTTTAGTCAGGTTGAAGTATGCCATTGCCTGATGACTGAAGTGATATAAAGTATAGAAAACAATCGCTGGCGGCTACAAATAAATGCTAAGGAACGATTAGGTAAAAAAAACCACATTATTATTATCACCAAAGGATAATGTGGCCTTTATCATTTTTCGAATCTTTTCAGTTTTTTTTCGGTGTTATTGTCTTTAATCTGACAGTAAATGCAGCATTCGGAAAACCTCCTCGACAACCAATAATTATCTCAGAAACAACAAAATGTACATGTAGTTTTACTGTATGACTTTTTGGGGTAAACAAAACGTTTGTATAATTTGCTTTATATGTAACATGGGGAGTAATTGAATAAGCTGACGAAAATAAGATGTATTTTGATAAATTGTTACTTCAAAGATATTTTTTTAATCGGAGTCCTATTCACATTTTAGAATACCGCTTGCAATCGATTTAAATCAAATCTGAACCCTGTGTGAACAGCTATATTATTTATATTTCCGGACTATAAATAAAGATAATCATTCAATGTTTAATTTACACTTACATTTTGATTTACATATATAATTCGACTTAAACACGGCAATAATGGTGAATAAAATGGTCCAATAACTTCAAGCAAACCCGCCAAGGTTAAATTCATAATTGTCATCCGAAGTTTGACGGAAAGAGCCGAAACTTTCCGATAGCGAGCACAGAACCAAGTATGTCGATTTTAAGAAGAACTGTGAACAAATTCTAATAAATGAACCAGGTCAGAACATTTTGCGGATGTAATTAGCGTTTCATTTTGCGGAAGATATCGATTTGTCAAAATAACTAGGTCATTTTTCAACACTAAGGTTTTCTACAGATCCGTGCTAAGTAGGGCATTTGCTAATTGTTTGAAGTCCTACAAGATAATAAGGTCAACACCAAAACTGTTCATCTAACTTATTGCTAGTGAATACATTATCGATTAGCAAATTTTCGTAATTAATATTTCTACGGTAAACTGATAACAATGTATATCATGCTGTTGATAAATGGAAAAAATTGTAGGAAACTGACTGATCATATTATTATTAAGAGATTTACTTCAATATACATGTACAAGTGTTTAAAACCTCTTATCTGAAATTTATATGATGTTATTTTGCATTTATGTTTGTTTCGGTTATACAAGTTCATGGTGTCCGTTAAATAATTTGTTTACAGTTACAGATCTGAATATATTGTTCACATGTGTTCTTTTCTCGCATATAAATCATTTAAGTTGATGTATTATTTTCACCAATTCGTCAATAAAATCATAGGTTGAATGAATGTTTAGTGTAAATAAGCCATGTCACAACGTGCATCTAACTACCCGAAGTCTTCCTCAGCCAGTAACGCTTAAAACTCACAATTTGTTGTTTATGTAAGTCAGTTCGAATACTAACTTAGCCGAAACGTCAAATTATCAACATTATATTTAACCTAACAAATCAAACTTTATTGCAGTGTAGCGGGAGCTATTGTTCAATTATTTCAAAGGACCAAGTTACAAGAAAATGAACTTACAATACTACAAGAAGCTGTCAGGTAAGAATAAAACATTGTGTCCTGGATATAACTCTTATATTCTATCTTGCTTGGACCGGAAGTTAATAGCTTTTGCCATCAATCTGCGAACAGGAAGCGAATAGCTTTTTGCCGCCAATCTGCACTGATATAATCTGCACATTTGCGCAGTCTGACCAGACCAACATTGATATTAAAGGGACAGACTGAAAAATTCTATTGAAGACATTCAAAAGGTTAATAGTTAACTAGCATTTCATAGGAGCATTTTACGCTTAAAACGAGCATTTTTAAGCATTTTCATGACAAAAAGGTTTACGGCATTGTACTCTGTTTGAGAAGGGACTACAACATACGTAATTGTTACTTTACCTTGACTTACCTTGATTGACTTGGATTATGTACTTCTCAAAGATATGAAAGAACTGAATATAGTGTAAAGATGATGTCCATTTCTTGAAAATATCTTATTTTATTACAGGAATATTACAAGATCAGATGGGCCGTCAATCTACGACTACTATAAGGTAGGTTTATTATAGAAGTTACTTATAAAATCACAAAACTACATGTTCTTATTAATGTTTCAATACTAAATGTGTCTCTTACAATTAGTGGCTTAACCGATAGCTTTGACTGTGTTTTTTTCTTAATTGTAATTCTAGTATATTTTGAATGGCATCAGTATATCCTACTTTATTTGGGCAATTTTTATTTACATTGAAGAGAGGAAAGTGGCTCCCTGTATAAAGAATTATGTATCACGCCTTCTAACTCAAATTAGAAAACAATTAAATTTAATTTCTCGAAATAGAAGCATTGCTCTTTGGTGTGAAGGCCACGTGGAATCTGATCATAAGCTCTTGGATAAATACTGATGTCTGTCGTTAAACTCATTAAAAACATTTTGACAGATTTTTTGTATTGTCAAATATGAAACATAATGGGTTTATATATTGTCACATTGGATATGGAATTTGGTTGTTTTTAGATACAGAACTTACGTCACACGTATTTATTATGTTTTTACTTTCAGGACAGACTGATAAAGAAGGGAATGATTTTAATACGAGAAAAGATAAAACACGAATCGGGTAAATGTTTGAACGAAAATTTAAACACTAAAAATTATCATCTTCGACTTAATATATCTCTTTTATTATGTTTAAGATAACACGGCCATTTGAAATTGATCCCGTGTTAATCCGTCATTGATTCTATATTATAAATCATGAATTTATTAGAAGAAAGCGTGCAACATTACCTTCTTTAGGAAATTTTAAGAACGTGTCAACAAGGTTATCCTGTTTTGTTTTTGTTGTTGTTTTTTTCTGTTTTGAATTTTTTTACTGTTGAAAACGTACTATTGTACGGGAAGTTCATAAATTTCACGAAACAATACAATGCTTTATATCAATTTGTATTCCTGTCCTCACTTACACCTCACCGTTGTAGGTTCGAATCCCGACAAGGACTTTGAATTCTTTCATATGAGGAAGCTATCCAGCTAGCTTACGGATCGTCGGTGGTTCTATTCAGGTGCCCTTTCGTGCCTGAAATAATGCACGGAAGGGCACATGAGGTCTATGACCTAAACTGTGTCGATGTGACGTAAAACCCAATCAAACAAACAAACAAATATTCTTGTCCTTGTTGATATACGGCAGTCATAAATTAAAATAAATATTAAATAATATAATCTATATTCCATACACGTGATGATGTTAAAACGAAACAAAGCAATGAGGTGCATATTAATTTGTACTGGTAAATGTCATGCGATTGATTTAATCAAATTTGTGATTGTTTTTGTTGTTAATGTTGTTGTTGTTGTTGTTGTTATTGTGGTTTTGCTGTTCACGCGACCAATGATGATATAAATAACTAAACTGCAATATATTGTATATTTTAGCACATTCACTATTGGCGCATTTAGGAGAAGAATGGAACTATTTTTACAGAGAAATTTTACCAGTGTTACAAGCACTGTTATATCCTGCACAAGTAGGTTAATACGTTCATATGTTATAATCTTAACTATAAAATAGTGTCAACCCAGTTTACGCCATAGAGATAAAATAATCGAGCACTTATGTAAACATATTACAATCCAGTCTGACACGAACGTTAAAATTATTTAAAAAAAAAACAACAACAAACAAACGATGAAATGTAACTCTTGAATGATAAGGTGAAGCGTTTTTCCTTATTATTTCTTGTTTAATATCTTTTTATACTTTCGCGACAGTAGGGTGTGAAATAGACCAGTCTTCATACTAAAGCAACTGAAATAATGTTTTGCTGTCAGGTTGGTTGACTACATTGATTGGTTGAATAATTGATTGACGTTCGATCGAGTGGTTGCTTGGTTGCTTCTTTGATATCGAAACACTACTTAAAGAAGACATCATATAGTTTAGTACTTGTTCCAAAAACCAAATGAAATGGCTTGTATAGATAACAAGAACTTAAATTTAGAAAAACACATATGAGCCGCGTCACGACAAAACCAACATAGTGGGTTTGCGACCAGTATGGATCCAGACCAGTCTGCGCATCTGCGCAGTCTGATAAGGATCCATGCTGTTCGCTTATCAACCCTTTTACAAGTAGAGAAACTGATAGCGAACAGCATGGATCCTGATCAGACTGCGCGGATGCGCAGGCTTGTCTGGATCTATGCTGGGCGCAAACCCATTATGTTGGTTTTGTCATGACACGACTCAATTATGCTGTCGACATTCTTATGACTGAGGCCCTCCTTCGATTAAAATGACCTTCCCCGCTGTCTGTTCGAGTCACGCTATGGAAACTTTGTCCTCTTATGGTAGCGTTTATGGTAGATAAGAAAAGTCAATGTTTTTACACAAGTGGCCATAAAACAATAAAAAATGAATAGATAATTCATTTTATTTTCAGACTAAATCATTGACAATACGGCACATTGCCTTGCTAGAGTTCCGTGACACTGTTTTATTGAAGTTACCGGTGAAAGGTAATTATTTTGAAGATTTTGATTCCTTCAAAGATATAATAATAATGTACGGCAAGTAAAGTACAGTTTGATAAGATGTAACAAAATTAACGTTGACCGTCTGCATTTGTGTAATAAAGTTCCCTGCTTTGAATTTTGAGCAGTTCATTGAAAGTTAAAATGAGATCATAATCAAATACATATTTTGCAGACGCTTTGTCAAAACTTACAAACTCCGAGCCAGTACCACCACCTATACGTCAAATGCTGTTAGTTTTGCATGGAGTTCATGAGTTTCCATGTACAGACAATGCTATCGAGTTAGAGAAACTTCTTGCTAGAGTGACCTCTCCTCATTTAGGAATTATGGGATTATATTCCGGCGGAAGTGAACCAGACATTCGGAGCAATTATAAACCTCCAGAGAAAAGTAAATTATATGTGATACATATTTTCTTCTATTTAACAAAACTAAATCTTTTTTTTTCTAAAAGACTTTTTAAAATTGTATAAAACAAATCTCAACACCTTTTATTTCTGTGAAAGTTATATGCATTTTCATATCATGCAACAATTGATATGAAATACAATTGTTCCTTCATATTTGAATAATTTCTTGTTATAATAATATGGTTTTTATTTTATAAGATTAGTATGATTTATTTCTTACAACTTTTTTGCTGCTGAATTTTATCAAAATTTAATTTTCACAGTTCTTGCCATTGATTTGCTAAACTAAGTATAGCTAAGTCTTTAAAAAACATATCAACTATAAACTGAACAAAACCATTATTTACTTTACAGAAATATCAGATGACACAATGGACGCAGACGACGAAATAATGATCGACGATTTACGGTCGACAATGGCAACTGTTTCTCCAATGGGAAACCGATTAAATCAGAAACGTAGCTCTGGAATTCTACACAATCCTATGTTGGCATCTGTTAAAGAACATGGTAGAGGTCAGAGGCGTAGGTACAGTATAGCTACTACCTGACATCCTGTCAACCGGAAATGAAGGATATACTCGAAATTTATAGACAGCTGCAAGTGCGGGACGTGCAATGACGGTTAGACACATTGGGCCTTTAAATGAAGGCTTTGTGTAGCCAACTCAGATTTAAATTGTCCAGTGTGAAAGCAAGGAGCTATTTAACAGATTAGACTTAATTTGTCAAGATTTCATGGTAAACGTTGACAGTTGCTTTATATAAAAACTAGGTGGCGGTGATTTCTGCATACTGGACAATATATAACTGGTAACCTATGTAAATTTAAACAAGAGTACATGAACTTCTGTATCAAATGTGCTAAACTCGGAACAAACAAATGAATAGGAAATTCACGAGGTCGATAGCAGTATAGTAAAGCGTGTCCAAAAAAGAGGAATACGTTCTCGTTTAGGCATTATTTAACGTTTATTCATATTTTTGTCTTGATACTCGATAGTTATGGTTAATAACTTCAACAGTTTCAATTAACCCAATAAAATAAATAAATAATCAATTTTTGGCATTGTATTATATTAAGAAGATACTGTTTTGTAAAAGTATTGTAAAATGTATTTACTCTTACAACTAATAATAATGTTACTTTATTTTGTTCTGTACAGTTTCTTTAAAGCAAATGCCTTTCAGAGACTTAGATTTTGAATATTGCTTGGTGACTTTATGCTGGAGAGGGCTTTGGGGAAAAAATGAAACAGTTGTTGTAAAGAGGTTATTGGTCTACAGAGGGTCGCTATGCAGAGGTTACACTGTTATTTCTCTTTGTGAGATAGTGTTGTCTGAGGCCGGACTATCTTTTTATATAATATAAGTACGCATACATTTGTTTGCGTTGAACTATTTTTACATGTATGTAATAAAAATGCATTGTCTACAAAACGTATTGATCTCAACATTTGTAAGAATCATTGTTTTACATGTACCGTTAATGTAACATATTTGTCAGACCGTATTATATATATCTTATTTACTCAAGGGATATTTGAAGCATTAAAAATTATATATATTTTTGTTGATGATGTTTTTGTCAGATTATTTTATTGACTCATTGGCAAACAGAGGTAGATGTGGCAATTTAGTTTTTAATTTTTTTAAAGCAAAAGACTGTGATTTGCGATATATGACCACATCTTTAAGGCATTTCGAGGAGTCAGATGCCCGAAAAACAATGGAATTAAGTCCATTGCATGGGAATCTTGGAGACTGCCCTTTACGGCAATGGCGGCAAAAGTGTAAAGACCCCGTAGTATTTTCTTCTAAAATACCCAATTTTCGGAGCTAGGTCTCAGACTCTAAATGAGCATATGTTGAAGCGCTCATTAGAAAGCGAGACATTTCATTGAAGGCAATACAAGACACTGAACGCTAGCCCGTGACAAAAGGTCATCAGAGGCCGGACATGACATATTTTAGCTCACATGGTGTCTGTTCAATGGTTTTGTGCTATAGAAGCCTACTAATTGTAATTCTTCAGTTTTGATATTCATTAAACATTACCCTCTAACTTAAGTTACACATTCACAGAGTCGCGTGCCGATAGACCTTAGCACGCAAGGCGATCTTTCATATTATCATTTATTTTAGTGTAATTACCTCCCCTTGTAACTTCTCCATATATCGTTAGCTGCCAATAGAGACATCAAAATACGAGTAAAGATCCTCAAAATTCATTTTCAAGAAAGCTGCTAACCAGGTTTTATATATTAGTCCTGTGTAAGTATGTCTCTTTACATATGTAAAAGAAATTGACAATTTACCTAAATCAACGGTAATAGTGATATTTTGTTAATATGATAACGCCCAAAATGGCCGCCACATTTGTCAAGGGATAGGCACAAAATGGCTGCCACAATTGTCAAAGGAGCCAAATATTTTTTTCTTTTTAAATTGGGAACGATCTTTCAAAACGTTGCATAATGTATAACCCTGCTAAATTTCCTGTCATTTCAAGCGTGTCTTTAAATGATAGTAGTTATCACCAAGGGCGACAAATCTTCAGACCTTATTTCAATTACGCACATGGTGGCCGCATGGTACTTGTGACGTCATTATGAATTTCGTCATAGCGTAGCCAAAAGCTGAGAACGGGGTTCTTTTTCGTTTGGACATAGAAGAGAAAGGTTGGAGAAAAATATTTTATTTTTATTTCTATTTCAATTTGTTTTAAATTTCTGTAAAAAAGAAGCTAAATTTACTTTCTTTAGATAAAAATGTTTTGTGCTTTGTCAGGAAAAAAGATAGTTCATCAGATTTAGCTGGAATGTAAGATCTACATTAGAAATAAAGAAATTTGGCCTCGT
This sequence comes from Ruditapes philippinarum, assembly GCF_026571515.1. Lineage (NCBI taxonomy): Eukaryota > Metazoa > Mollusca > Bivalvia > Venerida > Veneridae > Ruditapes > Ruditapes philippinarum. The sequence continues at coordinate 36,367 of NW_026853336.1, forward strand.
GCTTAGCAATGGAGGTAGATCTAAATGAATGTTGACTGAAAAAATAGACACGCTTAAGGCTTTTATAAAATCTATTAAATGGATGTAAGTATAATGAAATATTTATAGAGCTGGACAAACAATTTGAGATTATTCCAGCTTGTCTTATGGTCTATAGGTCAAAGAAAGTTAAAGTGATGCTGAACGCCCATTCTCAATAAAATAAAGCATTTGAGGTTGAAAAATATTAAAAATTTGATGTTGTCATTGTGTCATTTTTTTTATCGCCGAGGTAAAAGTTTAGGGTATTTTGCAAGTTTGCCAGAAATATTTTGAACAAGAAACTATGATATAACAGGATGGCATTTATTTCGGTAATGACACTGTATTTCTTCGGTAACGTAGATTTCAGATCTAATAATGTAACATATTGGCTGCATATTAACAACAAATGTCTTTAAAATATATCAAAATCTGTAAATTCTCTATCTAGAGGGACTTTCTAACCCAGGAAAATTCAAGGAAGTTGGGTACCTTGCTAATTTTCAGTTAATTTCTTCAAAGTTAAATATTCGTAGAAAGCAAAAATAGTCAATTTTGGAAATGATTATTTTATGTCTTCATTCAAAGGATATCATATATATTATATATAATATATGAGAGGTCGAATGCATTCACAAATGTTGTATTAGCAATTTTTTTTCAAAACATTCAACTTTTAACTTTCTTAATATTTGGAAAATTTATTGCTCAGCAGTTCTATATTTATCCCTATATAGGATGTCACGTATGTTTCATTTTATTCAAATGCAAGTAAAGGTTGAGAAAACAATTTTATTTTTTGTAAAATAATGTATATTTATGGATATTATTTTAAAATTATTATATATAGAACGAAATACGGCCAGTAAGCTCTTTGCAGAAACGAATTAGTTGTTGCTGAGAACATCAATATCTTGTAAAATATTTTTAACCTTTCTGCTGGTACATCAACATATTATTAACATATCTTTCCTTTGTAAAACAATTTTGTATCTTCTTACATCTAATACAAGGTAACCGTTACTAACGGGCATGATAATCCCAACTTTATCCTTAATTTTCAAAAATTGTCGAATTGTAAGTTGGAGTAACGTATGTTTCACACTCGCTTATTTATGAACTTAATCACGGAATTGAAACTTACATGTAAAATCGACTGTTTTATTTAGGAATCAAATGTACATCATTCTATTGTCATAAAAATGCGATTTTATGTTTTTATATATGCATGTGTAAACAATATACAATGTAAAGTCTGTTTGATAAAAGTAACGTTTGTTTCACTGTGGTTACTTAAACAAGTTAAAACTCGACCAATGTTATCAAAATTTACTTACTAATGTCAAATAGAAGTTAATGTTGCTGTTAAAACAGTTATACGTGCTTTCTGGCTTCAATCCCCCTTTTTATAAACTTACTTTAAAAAGTTGATAACGTTTGTTTCTGTAAGTTTAACGTATGTTTCATTTTTAAAATTGAAAGTGGGTTAAAAAATGACGCAAGACCGTTTAACCCGCCATAATTTGCGGTTAATATATCAGAGTTACACACATGTTAATTTTCTTTCTTGTTTGGATTCTTCTTTAAATGGCTTGGCTCTTAAATAATGGTAACGTATGTTTCTTTTTAAAATGCTGTTGAAAAGATTTGAATAAAAAATGAAAATTTCCGAAAATATAATGATATTTGAGAGGCTGCAAGCTTATTTTTACTTATAATTATATATATGCTGTATTATTAAGCATGCATCGATTCAATTATGTAATTTTGGTTCCACTTAATATTGTTTAAGGTTTGTCACTATTTATTTATATGCTTTTGGCGACATTTGATCATACATTATATCAATGAGATTTTAAAAGTCAAATATAATTTTTACCAATAATCAAAGTTCATATACACACCGCAATGACTAATTGCACATGTTTCGTTTATTCTGGAACTTATTTTTCTGAGACACAATTTCAAAGTTTGAAAATTCTAGGTGGCGACAGTAACGTATGTTACATTTTAGGGCATTAATGGTACTTGTAAAAGAAAAATAACAGATAGAAATGTAAAACTGAGAGTGTCCCTATTAGACAAAGTGGCAGCCACCTTTCTAACGACATTTTGACCTCAGGAAAAAACCTTCGTATAAGAGCTACCAAGTGGAACATCAAGTGCTGTGTTTTATTGAGAATGAGCGTGAAGCAGGTTTGCTGGCAGGGTTTTCGGACCTGGTAATTTTCAGCCCGTATGTTATCGCATTGGCAATTAGTATACGAAAAGGCGCATACAATTTTTATAGCTGAAAACATTTATACAGTACTGAAGTTTATATAAAATAGATTCAGACTTGCATAAACCAAATACGATATAGTTCTAAGATGAATTTGCTGTTTTTTGGTGTAAATTTACAGTCTATCTTTTTACTTTTCATATATCATTCTGAATGGTTTTGCATTTGACTGAAAAATGCCACGGAAAAGAGCACTATTGGCGACTCAAGTCAACCAGAAGAGGGCAAAACGTATTAGATCTAATAGTAATACAGCAGGTATACAGCAGAATTCTTTCGGTGTACAGTGCTCTATGGTCACAGACAGTCCTCTAAATAGCACTATACAAAATCAGACATTGCCATCGGAAACAAATCCAGTCACCAGTCAGAACATGTCTTGTTCTACAGAACAACAACATGGAACATGTAGTTCATTCTCGGGTGGTCCTTCATTCACAGGTGTTGATAACCAGGGTATAACACCCAATGTGCACTGTATCACATCTCCGTATTTGGGCACTTCTACAAGGGACTATGGATACCAATATAACCTTGGTTATGATCAAAATATTGGCACAACTCAGTGCCTGGACACAACAGGTTATTATCATCCACAACCTCACACAGACAACACATGTTAATTATGGTCCAGTATGCCAAGATGGAATCTACACCTATCCCCAGGCTCAGATAGCACCTACATATTGTCCAGGTGGTAATCCAATACAACAACATACCTTGTGGCAACCACAGGCTCAGACCGCATCAGCTGACCAGACTGCTATATCGGGTAATAGTTTTAATAATAATTCAATAAGTAATACTAACTCGCCTTTCAATTCTGTTTGTAATGATTTGTCACTTCACATTCCCAAAAAACTTAAAGAACAAATATGGCAGGGGGAATTCATTGATTTATCTATTCTCTTGCAAAAAGAAGAAGATGGACAACAATCCATCAAATTAGTGAATGGCGAGTTGGTGATATCTAATGCCATTAAGAAAAATACAGTTTTAAATATCGAAAGGTGGACTGATGCCTTTTTGATTTATATACATATTATGGTTACAAAAAGTCCATTATTAGCTAAACATTTATTGCAGTACTTAAATACAATACGTTTAGCTGCTAAAAGGAACCCATCTGGTTGGGCACAATATGATAAAATGTTTAGAAGAAATATTGCGCAACACCCGGGGACGCCTTGGTCAGTAATTGATGCTGAGCTTTGGCTCATTACAATGACAGCAAATCATAATGCTTTTGTACCACAGTATACCCAAAATATATGTTTTGATTACAATACAAAAGGCTTTTGTAACAAACCAGGTTGTTTTTATCAGCACAAATGTAAAAAATGCAGTGGCAATCATCCTTCGTATGTATGTCGTGCACCTTCCATTCGACCAGACCTGGGTCGGGGTTCAACCAGTATAACAAATTCTTTCAGACCAAGATTATTCAGACCGGAGATCCAGCCAAGATTCCAAACTAATCAAAAACCTTTTGGTATTAGGTCAAACACCAATAGACACGAGCTCCCTAAGTAAATGGCTCAGTAAATATGATAAAGAAAAAAGCATGCTTTATTATTACTATTTTTGAAATACTTAAAAGTTTAACCTAAATGTTTCTTTATTAGGAATAAATAACACACATGTGTGGATTATTGTTCATCTATTATAAGGAATGCCTTCTATCATGCCAAACAAAGGTATGGGAAGGACCTCGGTCTAGAAAATACAACTATTACCTGGAAATTTAAGCCTGGTTTGCTGATTGAAGGCCTACTTCATGAGTTTAATACAATGTTGAATTGTAATAAATTACCGTTTGCCATAATTATACATTGTGGAAGCAATAATATTGGGAAAACCCCTTTAGACTATTGTAAATGGCTACTTACAAATAATTTTGCCACTGTATTATCTAGTATTCCTGGAGTACGTCTTGTCTGGTCCGGGGTTCTTCCAAGATTATATTATAGAGGAGAAAATAACACAAAAAGTTGGATAAGGCTAGAAAAAGATTAAATAGTTCTTTGGCTAAATTCTGTATTACAAACGGTGGTGGATATATTAGGTATCCAGATATTCAAGAGTCTCAGGAATTCTTTAGAGATAATGTTCATTTATCTGTTAAGGGTCTTGACATTATGGTTGACACTCTCAGGAATGGGATTTACAATATCATCTTTACAGGCAGTAACTGTTTTCCGTAGCATATTTAAATCCGGCTGACAGTGACAGCTTCCGAATCATCACCCCCATACGATTAGTTTCTTATGGCGGGGCTTGCTCTTTGTTGGCTACTTTCCAGCCAAATGAGCTGCGCCTTTGGCTTAATGTCGATTCGTACTGTCACTTATAACATTACATTATATTTATGTATAACACATTTCATATATAGTAAGATACAATCGCAGGGTAAATATTAAGCTTTATCATCATTGATGAATTTTAAATACATTTATGCAGTGTAATTTTTAATTACTTCCGATATTCCGGTGTTCTGCATCCGATTTTCCGGAGTAATATTACAAGCTGCCGATAGTCCGGAGCCAGTTCTTCTCCCGATTTTCCGGAGTAATGTGATCGCCATATAGCCTTTCTTATAAGGAAGCGTGATTCACATCTTATGTTTAGCTCACGATGTTCCGGAGCTACTCTACTGTCTAAACGTACTTCCGATTGATCCGGAGTTACTACTTTACGACTACACTGCAGTTTCTAAAAATCTAAATTTAAATAGTTTCCGATATTTGAATCTTACATACACTGCGATTGTATTTTTAGTATCATGTTTTAGAATTTATGTCAGCCATGGCCATATCTTGCCAAAATATCATTAAACATAAATAAGTTAAACATCTTTGTTTTTTTGTCCCTCTTGTGATAAATTTCCTGTCATTTCAAGCGTGTCTTTAAATGATAGTAGTTATCACCAAGGGCGACAAATCTTCAGACCTTATTTCAATTACGCACATGGTGGCCGCATGGTACTTGTGACGTCATTATGAATTTCGTCATAGCGTAGCCAAAAGCTGAGAACGGGGTTCTTTTTCGTTTGGACATAGAAGAGAAAGGTTGGAGAAAAATATTTTATTTCCCACCCACCCAACCCAAATTATATGCAATTTTATGAACAAACTTCTCGCTGCCTCTAATTTTATTTTTCAGAATTTGCTGCACAAGTCAACTACGTTTATATATGTGCATGTTGCATCAACATTGTCATGGCTGACGTTGGAGGGGCTTTTTGAGATCTGATGTCTTGTTCGTGAATATAGGACATTACTGCAAAGGAACATTCATTGTCATGTTGCTGAAGTTATATAATCATAATGTGTTAAGTGCATGTTTTACATACATTATAAGAATTATTCATCAGATCACCCTCTAACAGCATTATAGTGAGATTTACGTTATTATGAAATAGACATATGTATGGACATATACAGTGAACTTATAACTACGGCTTAATGTCGATTCGTACTGTCACTTATAACATTACATTATATTTATGTATAACACATTTCATATATAGTAAGATACAATCGCAGGGTAAATATTAAGCTTTATCATCATTGATGAATTTTAAATACATTTATGCAGTGTAATTTTAATTACTTCCGATATTCCGGTGTTCTGCATCCGATTTTCCGGAGTAATATTACAAGCTGCCGATAGTCCGGAGCCAGTTCTTCTCCCGATTTTCCGGAGTAATGTGATCGCCATATAGCCTTTCTTATAAGGAAGCGTGATTCACATCTTATGTTTAGCTCACGATGTTCCGGAGCTACTCTACTGTCTAAACGTACTTCCGATTGATCCGGAGTTACTACTTTACGACTACACTGCAGTTTCTAAAATCTAAATTTAAATAGTTTCCGATATTTGAATCTTACATACACTGCGATTGTATTTTTAGTATCATGTTTTAGAATTTATGTCAGCCATGGCCATATCTTGCCAAAATATCATTAAACATAAATAAGTTAAACATCTTTGTTTTTTGTCCCTCTTGTGATAAAAGGTACTGTAAGGAACTGACAAATTGACACTATAAGTCAGTTATATGCCTTAATGGACACCTGTATGTAAATTTAAACAAAATTTACAGTACAGTAACTGTTTACGAGTTATGGATGATTCTGAACTTTTTTTTACCTTTTATTTACATATATTTATTTTATGGATAATTCTGACCTTAAGCTGTATAAGTAGGGCTCTTTTTCAGAAATAAAGGAACTCCGAATAATCATCATTATAAAAACGTTTTCCTATTGATAATTGTTTAGAATAAAAAAAAAAAATAACATGGGGCGTCCGTGGCCGAGTGGTTAAGGTCGTTGACTTCAAACCACTTGCCCCTTCCCGCTGTGGGTTGGAATCCCTGTCTGGATTCTTTCACATGAGGAAGCTATCCAGCTAGCTTACCGGACGTCTGTGGTTCTACTCAGATGCCCGTTTGTGCCTGAAATAATGCACGGAAGGGCACCTGAGGTCTTCCTCCACAAGTAAAGATGGAACGTCGCGAAATGACCTATACTGTGTCGGTGTGACGTAAAACCCAATCAAACAAACAAACAAATAATAACATTCAGCTAACAAACGGCAGAAGCAAGTAATTGTTTCTCCTCTCAATGTCTAAAATATGTTTAAAATGTTACCCTACCCCACCCATTTTAAACACTTGCTTGATCATTCCTGCTTTGAAAGCCTAATTCAAAATATCCTTAAACTTACTCAATTGAGAGGCTGTTTTCAAATTTTGCCTAAATTTTATCAGGAGTATATTGGTTGATCTTGTCAAATATTAAATCTTTATTAGACTTTGAAATTATCAGGTACCAAAATTTGTTAAAGAATTTAGCATTATTTAGCCAATCAATGCCTATATTACTATAGTAATTATATCATTTAAATTAAATACTTTCTCTCTCTAAAAGGAATGTATATGATTTTATCAGGAGTATAGTGGTTGATCTTGTCAAATATAATATCTTTATTAGACTTTGAAATTATCAGGTACCAAAATTTGTTAAAGAATTTAGCATTATTTAGCCAATCAATGCCTATATTACTATAGTAATTATATCATTTAAATTAAATACTTTCTCTCTCTAAAAGGAATGTATATGATACACAAATAATGTTAAAAGAAAAAAACAAAACAAAGAAAAAAGGTTGACCCTATTGGGGTTTGAACACACGATCGAACCTCAGTTTCAATGCAGGTGACATTGTTTGTAACATCAACGCATAGGAAATGATAAAATAATTCACACGTTTTTAGAAAATCTAACGCATGAATACAAGTGCCTTCGGTGAAATTTGTCACTGACAGATCAAGTTTGGCAAAAATGCGTTGCATGTATTAGACCATGTCTTACAACATGATTGATAATATTCAGTTTAAGCGCTTGAGTTTAAACTCTTTATTTTTACGCTATACGTCACAGTATTTTTGCAATGACCTGTATATTTGGCTCCTCCTCCTAACAAGTCATTCAATCTCGTTCGCGCATGCTTAGTAGACTGGGTATATAAAGCGAGCGCGCTTCTGCAAATTCCTTTTCGATCCAGTCTCCGAGCTCCTGAAGCTGCCCTGGACCAACACGGAAAAATACCCACCCGCCCTTCCCATTTGCCTTGCTGTTGTCTCTTTTTTCTGTTTTCAGGTAATAATGACCGCCGCGGTACTTAGCCCTTCTTCGTCATGGCTGGAATTATCATTTCAACAGTCAATATAGGTTTATTCGACATCCGGAAATTTACCAACGTCGACTGCCAGACCCTTATCATTTGAATCCGACGTCGGTTCAAAACATACATTTAACTGGCCTGTGCATAAGCATAAACTCGTTAATTTCGAACACCTGTGGGATGCAACTGACTTTCAGATATTTGTAGTAACCTGTAACCGATTACGGTACAAAACAAAACACTTTTTCAGATGCCATAATTAACTTAACCCATGTGTAAATATAACACATATTGTTTAAAAAAAAAAGTATTGATATACTGGTTTTTATCATTACATTGTTATACATGGTTTCAAGCAAACTTACATTAAATATCTGACTACTTTCTACTATTCAATTAAAATAATATTTTTCTGATAAAGAACGTTTCTCTTTATAGAGCTGTATATTTTTGTTTTTTATATATTTATTGGCATATCTGAGCAGGTCCGTTGTTCTATATTCCGAGGAATAGTCTGAGGAGGTTTCCTCCGTGCATGCCAACGGATGCTACGGTTCCTCTTAAAAAAGGGGGTTTTACGTAGGCGGCCAGTATTCCTAAGACGAATATACGATCAAACCTGTTGAGTAATTGTTCTGGTTTGAAATGTCCTAGACATTCAATGGCAGTTTTGATCGTGATATGCTTGATAAATGTATATATATATATATAAACACATGGCTGTATCACTCTTTTCAAAATTTAACTAATTTTATTGATAATTTTTATAAAGCATAATTTATAAGCTTCCATCATCAAGTGTTTATCATATCTGGCATTTGTCAGCACGTTGTCCCTTTTTCGAAACATAATTTAATCGATTATATCTGAATAAACATATTAAGCTTCCGATATCCGGAGCAATTTATAAAATGTCACTTCCGACTGTTAGGATATGAGCTTTAGTCCTATAATACTATAATTGATATACATGTAATTGTTAATATTATTCTATTACAAATTGTCTGGAATATTTAATGCTCTTATTCAGCCATGGATAAGGCGAAAATCTAACATAAAATTACAGGTTTTTGCAATCGATGACGAAGCAAAACCTATTTTATAATATTCTAGTTTATATAAAAGTTTCAAACTCTATTAACTTTGTTACTTAATGACCAGTCATGACGGAAATTTTATGCCAACCATAAATAAAATAAGTTAAACATATATGTTGCATTTATTTCATTTGTTCCTTTAAAGTGACTATGTTGGAAAAATAAATGTACATATTATGAAAAGAATGAAGATAAGACAACTTTAACATAATGTGTCAACAGTTTATTTATTTAAAAGCTTTACATTTTCATAATAATAGAAGACTATTCACAAATTGATTATATTATCATGCATGTATTTTATTATGTGTCCACAGTATATTTATCTAAAAGCTTAGAATTTTCAGAATACTGAATAAAAGAAGATAATTCTTAAATTGATAATATTATCAAGCATGTGTTTTATTTATAGTATGTATCATTGAATCTCTGTCCATTTTGTAATAAAATAAAGAGATTATAACTAATAGAAACACAGTTCTCAACAAACATGGGTTATTTTCAATAAAAATGTTTGTCTAAGCCTGCGTTTGAATTCTGGTTGGTCTAAAATGAGGTTATTCCAATGAAGCTGTTTTTCTGTAAGCCTGTGTGTGCTTATTTCATGAGTTCTCATTCACATAACTTAGAATTCACTAGTAATAGTAAATTTCTTGAATTGAAATTAAATATGAGCCACATCCAAAAGAAATATTGTCTTTATATTTTCTTAGTTGTCAATAATTATAAATAACTTCTAATATATGATTTGTCATCTGAGCCTGCGTCATGGATTTCCATGGTTGTCAATAAATAAGAGTCACTTCTAACAGTCCGACTAATAGACACGTTGTTGTCTAAACCTGCATCGTTTATTTTTGGAGTTGTCATTACATATGGGTGATATGTAAAAGAATAGATGTTCTCTAAGCCAGCGTCATTGATTGGCTGGGCAGTAAATACAAATAGTTCACATTCAATTTTTCTCTAAACCAGCGTCGTTGACTTTCAGGGTTGTCATTACACATGGGTCACTTCCAATAGGGTCGTTTTCATCTAAGCCATCGTCGTTGATTCCTGAGTTGTCATTATACATGGGTTAAATCTAACAGGATAGATTTTCTTTAAGTATGTGTCATTGATTTCTTCAGTTGTCATTTTACATGGTTCGCCTTTAATTAAATAATTGATCTCTAAGCATGCGTCGTTGCTATGTTGAGCTTTCATTTCGCATGGGTATTTTCCAGTAGAATTCTTGCTCTTTAAGCCCGCGCCGTTGAATTTCCGGGGTTTCATTAAATATGAGCCTCTTACAGTATTTGTTGTTCCCTAATCCTGCGTCGTTGATTTCATTTCATGAGTTGTCATTTCAGATAAGAAATATCAATATCTTATTTCCATGGTTGTCACAAATGGTAATTACAAATCACTCCTAATATATAAGCCTGCCATTTCCATGGTTGTCAAAAATACGAGTAACTTCTAACAGAACCGCTGTTTTTTAAACCCGTGTCGTTAATTTCGGAAGTTGTCATTACACATGGGTGAGATGCTCTCTCAGTCAGCGTAGTTGATTCGCTGGTGTGTAATTATAAATAGTTCACATTTAATAGAGTCGTTGTTCTCTAAGCCTGCGTCGTTCATTTTGTGAGTAGTCCTTACGCATGGGTCATTTCCAATAGAATTGGGATTCTCTAAATCTGAGTTGTTGATTATCTGGGCTATTTTTACACAATAGAATCTATGTTCTCTAAGCTGTCGGTGATTTCCGGCTTTGTCGCTTTGTCATAACACATGGATCGGCTCCTTAAGAATCAAGTTTTCTTAAGCCTGTGTCGCTTATTTCCATGGTTGTCATCTATTATAAATCACTTCTTATATATGCTATGTCATATGAGCCTGCGTCATGGATTTCCCTGTTTGTCAGTAAACACGAGTCACGTCTAACAGAACCGCTGTTGTCGAAACCCGCCTCGTTAATTTCAGGATTTGTATCCCATGGGTGATATGTAAAAGAATAGTTACTCTCTGAGCCAGCGTAGTTGATTAGCTGGGCTGTAATTACAAATAGTCACATTTAATGGAGTCGTTGTTCTCAAGCCTGCGTCGTTGATTTTGTGAGTAGTCATTACACATGGGTCACTTCCAATAGGATTGGGATTCTCTAAGCCATCGTCGTTTATTTCATGAGCTGTCATTATAGATGGGTCACATCTAATAGGATGTATTTTCCTTCATTGGATATGAGTCATATCCAACTGAATATCCTAATTGTCATTATACATGGGTCATTTTCATTATGATCAAATTTCTCTAACCTTAAATCATTGATTTTCACAGTTTTAGTAATACATGGTTCCATAAATCACTTCTAATATATGCATTGTCATCTGAGCTTGCGTCATGGATTTCCATGGTTGTCACTAAATAAGAGTCACTTCTAACAGAACCGCGCTGTTATCTAAACTCTCGCCGTTCGTTTTTGGGAGTTGTCATTAAACATGGATGATATGTAAAAGAATAGACATTCTCTAAGCCAGCATCATTGATAAGCTGGACTATAATTAAATATAGTATTAATATTTAATAAAGTCGTTAATTATATGAGTTGTCATTGCATATGTGTCACTTCCAATAGAATGGCTTTTCTCTAAACCAGCATCTTTTGTATTCTGAGTTGTCATTATACACACGTCACATCTATCATGATAAGTTTTCTTTAAGCCTGCGTCATTGATTACACAAAGGTTACTTTCAATTGAATCTATGTTCTCCATTCCAGCATCATTGATTAGCTGGGCTGTAATTACAACTAGTTCACATTTAATAGAGTCGTTGTTCTCGAAGCCTGTCGAAGCCTACGTCGTTGATTTTATGAGTTGTCATTACATATTTGTCACTTCTAATAGGATGGCTTTTCTCTAAGCCAGCATCTTTTTTATTCTGAGTTGTCATTATACATGGGTCACATCTATTATGAAAAATTTTCTTTAAACCTGCGACATTGATTACTAAATGGTTACTTTCAATAGTATTTATGTCCTCCAAGCCAGCATCATTGATTAGCTGGGCTGTAATAACAAATAGTTCACTTTTAATATAGTCATTGTTCTCTAAGCCTGCGTCGTTGATTTTGTGAGTTGCCATTACACAATGATCACTTCCAATAGGATGGCTTTTCTCTAAGCCAGCATATTTTGTATTTTGAGTTGTCAGTATACATGGGTCACATGTAATATGGTAAGTTTTCTTTAAGCCTGCATCATTGATTACACACAGGTTACTTTCAATAGAATCTATGTTCTCTATGCCTGCATCGTTGATTTCTTGGGTTGTCATTAAACATGTGTCACTCCTAATAAATTCGTAGGTTTTAAAGCCTACATCGTCGATTTCTTGAGTTGTTTTTACACAGAAGTCACTTTCAATAGAGTCGTTGTTTTGTGAGCCTCCTTCGATGATTATCTGAGATTTCATTACCCTAAGGTCACACTTGATAGGACTTAAAATTGCTACGAGTGCGCCTTTCCAGGTTGTTATTACGTGAGAACCACTTTTGGTTGTCGTTACATTAGAGCCATCTCCAATGCATTTGAAGTTCCCAAAACCTGCGTCGTCGATTTTCTGAGTTGTCATTACACATAGGCTATAATTATTAGAATTCATGTTCTCCGACCCTGCCTCGCTAATTTTCTGATTGTCCATCACACACAGGTCACTTGCGACAGAGTTGTTGTTCTCTAAGACTGCGTCATTTATTATCTGTTTTGTCATTACACGTCGGTCACATTCATTAGGACCGATCTTTTTCAAGCCTTTACCTAACTACACCCGGGCTTTCGTCGTTAATTATCTGGAATGTCATTATATATGGGTCATATTCAATAAGATTAATCTTCTCAAAACCTGTACCCTGAATTTCCCGTGTTTTAAGTACACGTTGATCACTATTAATAGGACCGGTGATGCCTATGCCTGTGTCGTTAATATCCTGGTTTGTCATTTCACTCCGAGTAGGAACTGTTTTCTCCGAGCCCAAATCAAAGAAATCAATGATTTCTCTGGTTGTCATTACATATGAGTTACTTGAAATAGTATCAATTTTCTCTGAACCTGAAACTGTGTCATTTATTTTGTTGATTGTCATTACGTATGATTCACTTTCAAAAGGATCAATGGTTTCTAAGCCTGCGTCGATGATTTTCTGGATATCCAATAAACATGAATCACTTCCAACAAAAACTCTGCTTTCTAAGCCTTCTTCATTGTTGTTACCCTGATTTTTCAATACATATGGATTTATTTTGATAGACTCGATATTCTCAAAGCATATGTCGTTGTTTACCAGGATTGCCATTACACGTTGGTCACATCCAACCAGATTAATTTTTTGTAAGCCTGCATCGTTAATTTTCTTTGTGGTCATTATATGTGGGTTACTTTCAATAGACTTTCTCTTGTCTAAGCCCGCAATGTTGATGCCTTCAGTTAAAACAATAGAATCGTTGTTCTCTAAGCCCATAATGTCTATGTCCTGGTTTATCATTACATATGGCTCACTCCGTTTCTCTAAACCTGCTGTAATGATTTCCTCACTTGTAGTCACACATGATTCAACTCTAATAGAATCGTTGTTCTCTAAGCCTGCGTCGCTGATTTTCTGGGCTATTACTGCAAATGGGTCACTTCCTATAGTATCGTCGTTTTCCAAGCTTGCATCAATGATTTCCTTGGTTGTCATAATACAATGGTATTTTTCAAAAGAAATGTTGTCCTGTAAACATGTCTTATTGATTTCTTCTATTGCCATTATACCAGGTTGTTCACTGCTGTTCTTTAGGCCTGTATTGTTGATTTTCTGGGTTGTCATATAGCATGGGTCAATTCTAATAAATTTGTTCTTTAAGACTGCGTCATGTATTTTGTCAGTTGTCGTTACACATGGTTTATATCCAATAGAATTGTTATTTGTTGAGCCTGCATCATTTCTTATGCGGATTGTCTTTTCACATGACTCGCTTCCAACATGTCTACTGCCTTCAAGGCATGCGTCATTGAATAGCAAACTTTTTGTTACATTTCGGTCACTCTCAAAATAATCGTTGTTCTCAAGGCCTACATCGTTGATCTCCCAGAATGTCGTTACCAAAATATTGCCTCCAGTAGGGTAGATTTTCTCAAGGAAAGCATTTCTGTTTTTCTGTATCGTCGTCACAAACATGTTGTTGTAGTTGTTGATGTTGTTGTTGTTGTTGTTACTATTATCATTTTGCTTGAAAAAACTATTTGTATTACCTAATTGGTTTATGATGATATCATCTTCAGCAGGAGCAGGAGCGCTGCTTTTTACATTTCTCTTCTTAAAAACATCGGCAAACAATACAACTCTTCCTTTGTTCCACCATTGCTCCACAGGTGATGACCCTTGCGGTGAAGACATGTGATTTTCGAAAAGCAGCTCAAAAAGCATATTTCTCATTTTTTTCAGTGACGCTTCTCTTTCTTTTTCCTCTTCTTCTGGTGTTTGTTCATTCATTTTCACTTCCATCTTCTTTGTGATAACGTTTTTATCACTACTGCATGCAAGCTCATTTTTGTTATTTGTGTTTGCAATTGAGATCAGTGACGAACCAGTGGCATTTTCAGTTTTTCTTTTAGTTGTACTTAATAGTGTGGGTAGATTGCTGCTTGTGCCTTGTGACCCGTTTTTATGCAAATTTCCAACAGGACTCGCGTGTCTGTTAAGGGCACTTGTAATCTCCATATCATACTTTTTGTTAGTGTGCTCAGTAGGTTGTTTGTTGTATGCTTGGATATTTCCCATGGTTTCGAGACGATCATTCATATCATTTCCTTTGAATTCATCTACTGCAAAACTCACAATGGTATCTTTAGCGTCGGCTCCAATATTATCCTTGGTATCGTGGTGGTCAACTTTATTCTCCTTGGTTTCTCTGATCTCAAATGCAATACTACCCTCTGCTTTGCGGCAATCGGTTTCAATATTTTCCTCATGATGATCTGACACAAACGTGCGTTCCGGTTCAGCAATGACATAGCTAGAATTCGAAGATTTTCGCCCATCGTTTTGGCATTTTCCTTAAAACCAAACAATCATATAATAGGCTCTACTTAATAACATTTATCTAAAAACTCAATCGAGTTTTACCAAAGCATAACAGTAACATTTAGCATTGGATAGTTAAATTTCACTACAACACAATACAATTCATTACAAAACAACACAACACAACACATTGTTTCTAATTTGGTCACCAGTACACACAAATATTCAAAATCACAAGTACGATATACATACATATATATGTACAGAACAGAATCCATGTATTTTACTTACTGCACAGAAATATGTTCAAACAAATAAACATTTCATGTAAATTCTTTCCACACTAAAATATACAAAAACGTTCGTATTTAGTTTACATTATAATTTACTTAGTTATGTTTATTAACATTGAATTTTTAAGCATCCATTCGGAAGCCGTAACGAACAGCCAAAATAAAAAAATTAGTCATCCTGACAATATGATCAATTTGTATACATAGAGAACAGGGTACCTATAATGCGTGATTGTTTTATCTGCGTAGGACAAAGAAACAATAAAAAGACCCCTTTTATTTGCATCCGTAACTAATACTAACTAGCTCACATGACCGTAACAATTCATCGGAATTTACCTGTAACGTTCAATCTATGAAAAGAGTGGGACAGCCTAGGCAGATTCATATTTACAAAAACTGCTTACAGTAGGCCTTTGCAAATATGAAATGACCTTAAGTGTGTGATACGTCATTATAATTAGTTTGTCATCATTAATTGTATATCATATGTATATCTATTGCAAAAGGATGATTACAACATTATGTGTTATCAGACTTACCTTTGTCACTTTCAAAGCGTGTACCCAAGTGGATTTTATCCTCATTAGTGTTTGCTTCCTCCAGTCGCAGTACCGCCCTTGCATTCATGTCTGCCTTTGCCTGTTGGATTTCATTTTCTGAATTGCCACCACTTATGTCCCTTCCAGCTTCTTGGCATGAACCATTCTTCGGATGCTGTTTTGATATTTTGCCTGGAATCACATCTGAAGAACCGTATGATAATTATTTATTGAACTCAAACTGCTTATGATTATTTATTTGTTTTCTATAGTTGGTGTTGTAAAGGGGAGGGGGTTAATTGGAACGTAAAAGAAAAACAAACAAACAAAAAAAAACATTATTTTTAACATCTTAGTTTATATGTTCCGAGGATAATAACACTGACTATTTTTGTAAGTATATGTCTACAATTTTAACGGTAGTCATTTAAAAAGAAATAACGTTAGATTTTTCACCTCTATTTATGCTTACACTTTGCTGTAAGTTTATATAAATATTTGCATTGATAATGCTTTTTCCTATTTACAACGTGGTGCAATTAATTTAAGGATCTTACCACTGTCATTGCCCGAGAGATTTCTATTTCTGGCCACATTTGACTCTTTGCGGCGCATTTCTGCATGCATGCGCATATCAGTCCTCACTTCCTGTACAATGTCTCTGTTTGAATGGTGTCTCCTCGGATTTCTGCGGGTCTTCAATTGACTGTCATTCTTTACAGGCTTTTCTACTGAAGAACTGATGTTAACTTCCAAATCTGTATGTGACAAAACGTTACAAATTACTATATAGTTGCATACATTGTTATATTTGTCGTGTGATAGAAACATATTAAGCTGTGTTTTATGTGAAACTTATGATAAATGTTTATTTAAATTTACGTTAAGACAAGTTTCAAGCTTGAAATTTTATTCACAGTATACGTAATTGTTTTGTTAACGAAAGCAGACTGTTGTATTTTCATGCATTACCAATTTACTTCATTGTTGGCTATGTGGTATTTTACGTATTTTAAGATGCAAACATTAATATTACAAAGCAACAAAAGAATTGAGACTAAAATTCAATGGTGAGAGAAAGTAAAAGACGTTCAGTTCTACTTAGGAATATAGTGCAGTACATAGAGAAGTCTATCGTGTTTAACCATATTCGGTGTCGCATGTGAAAAAAACAACAGTCATACCACTATCACTTTCAGAACTACTTTCTGGTAGGTTTCTATTTCTGGTAAGTCTTGCTTCTCTACGACGCACTTTCGCTTGAGCGCGCATATCTGCCTTTACTTCCTGTACAATATCTCTGTTTAAACGATGTTCTCTAGACTTTCTGTGAGCATTTGAACGCGTGCATTTCATGACTCTGTTTTTATCTTGAGAACATTCAATAACATCTTTGTCTGTGTAAAAGATGGTAAATGGTGTTATTCAATTAACCTATTGATCACAAATTATTATACTCACTTCAAACACGTTTTACCATAAGCAGGACATTAAATAGTATATTAAATACAAAAATATACATTTACAAATGAAAATAGTTTACGTAGAAATCTATAAATATTTGAAACGCCGCATAACAGCGCTGCAGAATAAACGCTTTCGATTTCATTAATGCAGTGATGTACAACCGAGTCCGTTCGGTTCCTATGTACCTTTTTTCCGCAAAAACAGTTCAGTTAAGTTTAAGATCGGACCTATATGTTTGTGTCCAGTTGACAAAGCTTTGAACTAGACTTTTAAAGACGTACATTTCTAACAAATACTTAGTTAGATCGGTAAAAATGAAAAGCAAACACATTGTGCTTTCTACAAAAATGTATAAAATGACGTTTGACCTGACAAAAGGTGGGTGTATATGTCACGTCAGTGCAATGAAACGTCATATGACGTATATCATGGCGTCGCAGTGATGAGCATGTACCTTAGACAACACGTTTCAACCATTTCTATAAAAGTTAATTGTTCATTACGGACAAAAATACAAATCCATCAGTCCTTACAGTTCGCCGTGTGCTCTTTATGCTCTAGAACCACTGGAATGATGCAATTTTTGAGTTTTATTATATCTCTGGTTACACAGGCAACGAAAGAAAAACTTTTGAAGATAAGACCGTCATGTATATTTTTTCAAAACATTTCAAAACATAAACAGATTATATACCCTAACAAAAGGGCTCAGCTGACAATTAAAATCTTTCATTTATTTTGATTCCATGCATAAGACATTTTTTCAATGCCCGGGATAAATGGGGATTTTGACCTTTAGCCAAGCAATTACCTAGCAATGCCCGCGCCAATGTAGGACAGATCTGGTGTTAAAATGATTGATGCTCTTCTACTATACCCCTGTCACTGGTTTTAAAATCTTTTGCTATTTCAAGCTACCGCATAAAACCCAATAGTGTTGGAAAGGCTCTTTTTCACTCGGCACTATCTTTTGCACATCCTTCACCACCACCACCAACAACATTGTCACCTAAACCATCATCAATTATTACCACCATCACAACAACCTATCATTAATAATTACTACCACCATTATAATCATTAACAAATCCACCACCACCACCACCATTGACACCACAATCATAATCGATTATTACCAGCACCACCATCATCATTAACACCAACCATCACCACCAACATTTTTGTCACCACAACTGCCATCTGTCATCATCACCTCCATCATCACTATTAACACATCCACCACAACCAACATCATTGTCACCACAATCATAATTAATCATTACTTACATCATCATCATCATCATTAACATATCCATTCTATATATGCACTTACATCATTGTCAACAAAACCATCATCATCATTCACATATCCACCACCACCAAGATCTATGTCACCACAACCATCATTAATCATTACCACCACCAGCTTCATCATTATCACATCCAAAACAACCATCATTGTCATTACAATCACCATTAATCATTACCGCCACCATCATATAAATTAACATATCCATCATAGCCACTAACAGCATTGTCAAAAAAACATAATTGTCATTAACATATCCATCCAATGCACTTACATTATTGTCAACATAACCATCATCATCATTAAAATATCCACAGCCACCAACATCATCAACTATCATCATCATCATCATCATCATCATCATCATCATCATCATCATAAACACATCCACCACTACCAAGATCACCATTGTCAACAAACAATCATCATTCATTACCACCTTCACCATCATCATTAACACACCCACCACCACTACCAACATCATTGACACCACAAGCATTATCAATCATTACCACCACCATCAAAATAATTAACACAACCACCACCACTACCAACATCATTGTCACCACAACCATCATCAGTCACAACCATCACCATCATTAACACATCCTCCACCACCATAAACATCATTGTCACCTGTCATCAATTATTACCACCAACATCATCATCATTAACATATCTATCACCACCCCTATCATTATTAATACAAACACAAAAACCACCGCCACCATCACCACCACCAACATCATTGTCACAACAACCATCATCAATCATTACAACAACCATCACCATCATCATTAGCATATTCATCACCACCATAAACATCATTGTCACAACAACCATCATCAATCATTACAACAACCACCATCAACATCATTAGCATATTCATCACCACCACTATAAACATCATTGTCACAACAACCATCATCAATCATTACAACAACCACCATCATCATCATTAGCATATTCATCACCACCATAAACATCATTGTCACCACAACTGTCATCAATTATTACCACAATCATCATCATCATTATTAACAATCACAAACACCACCAACATCATTGTCACCACTATCAATCTTACCACCACAATCATCATCATTCATACATCCACCGCCACCATTAATATCCTTGTCATTAATCTTCCGTCTCATTGACATATGTTCAGTTTTTTGTACTTGCCTTTGGCATTTAAAAAATCATATACCGTATCTTACCGTTGTCACTTTCAGAGCTACTCTCTGACAGATTCCTAGTCCTTGTCATTCTTGCTTTCTTGTGTTGCATTTCCGCCTGCCTGCGCATGACATTCTTAACTTCCTGTACAATATTTCTATTTGAATGACGTCTTTTAGGATTTCTGCGAGTGAATCTATCCGTGTCGATATCGGCAATATCCTCTTCTGAAGAACTCGAGTACATGTCCAAATCTGGACGCCAATAACCATCCTGTCTGCAAACCTACACAAATTATTGAAGACGTGCGAATTAATGTAACATACATGTAATTTTTCGCTTTAATGTTAAAAATTTATTAAAATAAGTAAATAAATTAATTACTAACTATTGTACTACAATATTAAAAATAGATATCAAAAAAAAATACACATACAAGTTACATGTTTAAAAAGCGTTTGTTATTATATTAAAAGGCTGGCAATGTCTTTGAAGAAAACTCACGGAATTCAAACTGCTACTTCCACAACCTCCAGCCGAACTTGAAGTTCCTGGCTGTGGCTCCTCGTTTAGCTTTTCAGATACGCCGGATGTCCCTGGCTGCTGGTCTTGGTTATCAAGGACATGATAACTAGCTGCTTGCTGTTGCCTGGTGCTGTTTTCATTGCTACTTGAAGCTCCCTGTGGTTCTGTTAAGCTTTCAAGCAAACGCCGGAGCTCAGTGCGTTGTCTGTTGGCTTCGTCTTGGGCATCAGGTCTTGATCTTTGATATTCAGCATTTGTAAGCCCCAGGCGTCTAGGTTTGTTCCTGGTTTGTCGAACATTATGAGGCTGTGGTGGTTGCTCCATGTAATTTCTGTGAACCATCGAGTTGTGCTCAAAGTTGTTCGACCTGTTACGTGTGTGCATGTTTTGGAAAATTCGACGGGAAACGGCATCTGAATCAAAGAGTACAAGTTCAATCAATTTGACCTTTAAACGATAAGCTACAATAAAGGTTGTTCAAAAATTAAATTCGGTATTCAGTTTTTGTTATTTTATTAGCTTAAAAGCAAGATTAGGTGCACACTTATTTCAATCGATACAGTATATTTGAAGTATGACATCTTTCTCAAACTATTCTCTGACTTTTTAAGTAAAAGAAAATACACATTTTAAATGTATGAATTCACAACGATTTCATTCATAATTTTAAAGGTTGTAATATTCAGAAAAGTTAAGAAAAGGACTTTTTTCAGTTTGGATTCATATTAGAGTTATAGGTCTTTGCTATTGATCTATAATTTTGCTATTGATCTATAATTTCGATTCAAAAAAATGTGCGATGTTTTATGTGAATTCATTCAGCCATACGCAAAGCTTACAATGAATTTTCTCTATGATCACAATGGGCGATAATCAGAGTATTGGTTCTTAGATAGTCGAGCTAAAGTTGTGGTATTGGAAGTTTTACCTCTGATCACGACAGTAAGCAACATTTATTTTTCCAACATAGTCACTTTAAAGGAACAAATGATAATAAATGCAACATATATGTTTAACTTATTTTATTTATGGTTGGCATAAAATTTCCGTCATGACTGGTCATTAAGTAACATAAAGTTAATAGAGTTTGAACCTTTATATAAAATAGAATATTATAAAATAGGTTTTGCTTCGTCATCGATTGCAAAAACCTGTAATTTTATGTTAGATTTTCGCCATATCGACGGCTGAATAAGAGCATTAAATATTCCAGACAATCTGTTATAGAAAAAATATTAACAATTACATGTATATCAATTATAATATTATATGACTAATACTCATATCCCAACAGTCGGAAGTGACATTTTATATATTGCTTATATATGCTTCGGTAGCTTAATATGTTTATTTAGATATAATCAATTAAAATTATGTTTCGAAAAAGAGACAATGTGCTGACAATGCCAGATATGATAAACACTTTATATCCGAAGCTTATAAAATATGTTTTATAAATATTATCAATAAAAATTAGTTAAATTTTGAAAAGACTGATACAGCCATTTGTATATATAAATACATTTATCAAGCATATCACGATCAAAACTGCCATAGAATGTCTAGGACATTCCAAACCAGAACAATTACTCAACAGGTTTGATCGTATATTCGTCTTAGGAATACTGGCCGCCTACGTAAAACCCCTTTTTTAAGAGGAACCGTAGCATCCGTTGGCATGCACGGAGGAAACCTCCTCAGACTATTCCTCGGAATATAGAACAACGGACCTGCTCAGATATGCCAGTAAACATATAAAATACAAAATACATACAGCTCAATAAAGAGAAACGTTCTTTATAAGAAAAATTATTATTTTAATTAAATAGTAGTGTGATATATAATGTAAGTAAACTTGCTTGAAACCATGTATAACAATGTAATGATATGATAATAACCATTATATCAATACTTTTTTAAAGACAATATGTGTTTTATTTACACATAGGTTAAGTTAATTAACAGTGTTTTGTTTTGTACCGACATCGGTTACAGGTTATCTAATGACTATTCTACAAATATCCGAAAGTCAGTTGCATCCCACAGGTGTTC
This sequence comes from Ruditapes philippinarum, assembly GCF_026571515.1. Taxonomy (NCBI): domain Eukaryota; kingdom Metazoa; phylum Mollusca; class Bivalvia; order Venerida; family Veneridae; genus Ruditapes; species Ruditapes philippinarum. The sequence continues at coordinate 58,870 of NW_026853336.1, forward strand.
GAAATGTTTATGCTTATGTACAGGCCAGTTAAATGTATGTTTTGAACCGACGTCGGATTCAAATGACAGGGGTCTGGCAGTCGACGTTGGCAAATTTCCGGATGTCGCAAAACAAATATTGACTGTTGAAATGATAATTCCAGCCATGACGAAGAAGGGCTAAGTATCGCGGCGGTCATTATTACCTGAAAACAGAAAAAAGAGACAACAGCAAAGCAAATGGAAGGGCGGGTGGGTATTTTTTCCGTGTTAGTTCACGGCAGCTTCTGGAGCTCGGAGACTGGATCGAAAAGGAATTTGCAGAAGCGTGCTCGGTTTATATACCCAGTTCTACTAAGCATGCGCGAACGAGATTGAATGACTTGTTAGGAGGAGGAGGAGCCAAATATACAGGTCATTGCAAAAATACTGTGACGTATAGTGTAAAAATAAAGAGTTTAAACTCAAGCGCTTAAACTGAATATTATTTTTTCCAACATAGTCACTTTAAAGGAACAAATGATAATAAATGCAACATATATGTTTAACTTATTTTATTTATGGTTGGCATAAAATTCCGTCATGACTGGTCATTAAGTAACATAAAGTTAATAGAGTTTGAACCTTTATATAAAATAGAATATTATAAAATAGGTTTTGCTTCGTCATCGATTGCAAAAACCTGTAATTTTATGTTAGATTTTCGCCAAAAGGGTCTCGAAGAATTGAGAGAGCCTTCCGCCAACAGCGGGCTAACATAAACCAAAATAAATGACCCAGTCATGACGATTTAATTGCAGACACTGGTGTGTTTAAGCATACACCACGAACGAAATTTAATTAATTAACGTAGTATTGTGACCAGACAGGAGTTAATGGCACCATCTACTCAAAAAGATCACGGGGTTTTAGGACTTTATCAACAATCCCTATTTCTAATAAAGTTTGTACTATTTTGTATGTTAATATAGATACGTTCCACCAAAGAGAACAGCCATATATCTATAAGAATGTCGCAAACAAATCTGAGACTGAATTAATTAAGTGCTTGGAAAGATGTTGCACAACCATAGGAAAATTTGTATTTATCTAGGCTTAAAAGAAAATTTCTTCTTCATCAGCAGTCGCTGACGAAGAAGAACCCATTTGAATCACACCGTAATGTTCAAGCAAATATGCAGGTAGATTTAAATAAGAAGATACTAAATTGTAGGCTCTATGAAATGAAATGCACATGTCACACAAAAACTTCACATACAAGAGGACATGCCACACAAAACGAAAAACTAATGAAAAGTGTCTTTACTAGAGATGAGCCAACCACCCATGCAAGGAATTGGGTCGTCGGAAAACCTTTTTTTAAACATGTTATTGTTATAACGAATTTGTTCTTCACAACGATACAATTTAATAACAATTTTTACGTGAATTATCTGCAATGAAAAATGTACCAATACTTGGCCAAAATTCACCAATAAATGTACAAAATTACATTATTGTATTTGGGAAAATGCAGCTATAAATGTTCAAAATTCCATGAATATCCTTGTGTAATTTGCACCCATATATGTTCAAAATTAGGAAATATAAGTGGGTAAACTGCACCCATAATAAAAATATATCTTGGTAAACTGCACCCAAAAGTGCAATAAGTCTGGGTAAACTGCACCCATGTTCAATCTGATAGAAATATATCTGGGTAAACTGCACCCATATGATAATAGAAATAAATCTGGGTAAACTACACCCATAATAAAAATATATCTGGGTAAACTGCACCCATAACAAAATATATCTGGGTAAACTGCACCCATGTTCAATATGATAATCTGATAGAAATATATCTGGGTAAACTGCACCCATTATAAAATATATCTGGGTAAACTGCACCCATTATGATTTTTTTTTTTTTTTTTTTTTCTTTTTCCAGGGTGATATATTAATTATTAAGTGAAGTTAAATTACTGCATTGTAATCCGTCGACGGTATCACAAATACATTTAAATGTGGGTAAACTGCACCCATAATTATATTTATTATAGACACTGCAAAACTGAAGTAATATCTTTATAATATGCAATATGTTTTGCAGTATTTTCCACCATATTTCTACTGCGTTACTAACGCAATGAGGGTTATTTTGCATATTTTGACTTCTTTTATTTTGCTGAATTACATAGTTTTTTTTTTTTTTTTTTTAAATTTTCATGAAAATTTGCATGAATCTGGAGGCATGCTGCTTTAAATTAAATGGCATGAAAGTACAGCCATTGAAGCTTTATCATTTGCATTGGGATATCTATTAAAGATACAATTGTATATCATCAATACGTTTCCTTTTCTATTTTGTCGTTTAAGCGATGCTATTAAACGTACCAATACACTCTAGAATCTAGATCATTTGTGTGCGGTTAAAAAACGGACATTTTGCCTATAGCTAATTAATAAATATATCATTATAGCCAAACATGTACTTTTTAGTAAGTTGTTTCAAGATGGAAATTTGGATATTGTCAGTAACACGTGACGAAAAGTAGAGAATTTCTTCAAACTGAAGGCATAAATATCTCTTAAGTAATTTATTAGATTTTCTAAGTAAGTTTACGTTTAATTTCTAGTCCAAACTGGTATTCTTCAACATCGATATGCTACTGTCACACAATGAATTCCTTTGTATTATAAACAAGGCTTTATAGTTTACATTAGGTAATTGAGACAAATGCAAACAACGTTTTGTGACGTGCGTATTGTTACAAAAGCAGGTATGCCATTTATATCAAGTTTATGTAAGACTGAGGGTGGCTATATTAAAAACAGAACCGAAAATAAACATAACACTCAATTCCAGATTTTCTGTAGCCCGAGGGTGACGAACTAATTGATAATTAACTAATCTTTCTACTTCCGGTTGAATATCTGAAGAAATGCTTAAAGATCCTGTATGTTTTGTAATTGATATTGTTACTGAGTGTATACCACACTTGCAAAAAAAAAATATATATATGTTATGTATTATATATACTATATAATTATGCAAATAAAACAATTTTCAAACATCGAAGAATATGTAAAATGTGTACTGCAAACATTTGTGCATATTATATTTAATCAATAAATTATATGCATTCATTTCTTATTGGAAAATTTGACTTTATTATAGGAAATACATTTCTAATTACCTCCCTTTATTTACATGAAATGTTAAATTAGGTAATATCGTTATAAATAATAATTATTGGAACTTACAATATTGACAGATCTTAATTTTAGCATCATATTTATGAAATAAAACCATGAACAAAATATGAAACAGGATCTTTAATGGTATTGGAGGGAAGCCTAGATGCCTGTTGTGGTTAATCCGGGAATAGCCATAATGGCTATTCCGGGAATAACCTTGACCATTGAAAACGTGTCATTGAATCAGCAATAGTATTTTGTATTGAACATATATTTATTATTATTATTATTTATTTTTTTTATTATTATTATTATTTTTTTTTTTATTTTTTTATTTTATTTATTTTATTTTTTTTTATTTTAGTGTTTATTTCTAAGATAAACAAATATTAGATGAAAGCAAATTTCATCACACGTTCATTTATTCTTCATGGATCCATATATTTTGTCTGTATGACAATTTCATATTTCTCAGCAGTATTAATTATATTATTTTTATTTTTTACATCGTTTCCTAACAGATGTATACAAGCAACAATTCCACTTGGTACGAATTCTTAAAAGAAAATTTCTCAAGAAATGCTATTCTCCCCATAAGCCATGCCGTTAATTACCAATGATCGCCTTTAATATAAAATTCAAAAACTTATTTAACCTTAACTCATTAAAATTGATACGACGAAACCGTTGAGCAATAGCATCCATACCATTGCATCATTATTGTCATTCTTATTATTAGTATTATATATAATAATTATTATTACTTTTTTTTTTTTTTTTGCATTTAGTAATAAAACTCAAAACTGATGCTCACACTCAAGACCACGAATTTGTGCAAATTATGCTGAGGAATTCGGATGGCTTAGTTTTCGGCGTCGATTTCAGTCACTTAATATGTAAATACTTAACTAAACGTCACATGTTATAATGTAAGAAAACCAAAATCCTAACCTAATGACAGAAAAGTCATAGGTTTAAACTACTGCGATTTGAACGATATCTATAAAATTTTAGAAATTATTGCTTGACTTTGAAAATGAAAATTGTGCAACCCGACCCTTTAAAAATGGCAAATGTTTATTTACAATTAATGTTCCCGCAAATGATGAATGCAGATTTAATATCCAAATAGGCATATTCCCTAGATTTAAACTATATTTAAGAGCAAAACCAAGAGCGTATATCTAGTTCATGTTAACTCGAATGTATTGTAAATATAGACATAATTTTACATCTCTGGAAGACAGGGGAAATGTTCAAAAAGTTAAAGAATAATATTGTGATGACTAGATGTAATTGTATCAATAGTCACATGTCCATTTTAAATCATTAATTGACTTTTCTTTTTCCTGTCTCCCCCAAATATTTTATTATTATTGTCATTTTATGAATTAAAGGTCCTTGATGTCTTATAACTTAAATGTACTCGACTGAAGAGATTTTTGACATGACAGTACTGGAAAAAATATTATATTTTTTTTTTTTTTAATTATCGTATTATTTGATACAGTAATAGATAATTACTAATGTGCAAAATTACAAAAAAATCCATCACTCCAAGGTATCCGCCAAGTTTAAAACATTTTCTTACAGTTGTGACAGTTGCTTTTAAGAAATATTTTATGTTAAAATACCGACATTTTGTTAATATTCTGCATTTTTGAAGAAACTCTTCTGTAATAAGGAATATATGTGTATTTAATTGATAATGTCATTTTTGTCACAAACAGCATAGATTAAATTTTAACTATAATTTGTATTTAAAAAACAGTGACGTCACCTGTCTATCGGTTAATCTGTATCAACAATTAGCTTGATTAGGCATCACAACTTCTGCTGGTTCTACCGACTTCTGTGTTCTGTTTCTGGTGCCATTGTCTAGAACATAATGTTGACCAGTCTCTTCAAAGAAACCTTGACAGCCAGAAAAACTTGTGACAGGTTAGGTTGTCGTTTGGCAATGGCCCCAGCAATTTGTAAAAGAAGTAAAGAATAAAATCAGAATTAAAATGCTGAGTCTACAACAAATACAAGGTTAACGTCTTACGTTTTATCACGACTTATAATGTCTACGAATGACATTACTAACCATTATGAAGCATCCCTACGTGAAAAGTTTATTGTATTAAGGGATAAGATCTACCTGGACAATCATTCAACATAATTTATGGGTAGATAAAGGTTTATTTTATCAATACTACTTTATAAACATTAACACAATAACATACTGCCAGGGCATTTATTACACTGTATACTCCACTAGTCCACAAGGTATTTGTTACGTCATAAAGTCTAGTGATGACGTAATCAAAATAATTTTTGTTTTTATTAGGCTAAATAAACCTACTGCAGTATTGCAAAATAGTATCAACAATGTCTTTAGTAGGATCACTTTTTTCTCAGACCTTTCTCTGCCCTTAAGCCTACAGTATCGGTAATAGATCTAGATTGTCTAAATCTCGTGGTCGTAATAAAATTGAAAAAATTGGGTTTGTAAGATAAATTTAACACAATATCAAAAGATAATAAAGAAAAGCAACTCTACCTTCGGCTACTTTAAAAAAAACACAAAAATGAAGTCTTATTGCCATGTTTGTTCAGAACCGCTACATAATTTTTTCTCCAATATTTTTCCGTGTTAGTTCACGGCAGCTTCTGGAGCTCGGAGACTGGATCGAAAAGGAATTTGCAGAAGCGTGCTCGGTTTATATACCCAGTCTACTAAGCATGCGCGAACGAGATTGAATGACTTGTTAGGAGGAGGAGCCAAATATACAGGTCATTGCAAAAATACTGTGACGTATAGTGTAAAAATAAAGAGTTTAAACTCAAGCGCTTAAACTGAATATTATCAGAATTTACCAGAGCACAGTTCAGTTTCCGCATCGTTCCTGGGCAGGCTGTCAGACAGTTTACCAGTACTAATTGCAGTCACTTTCGCAAGGAACTGTAACTTCTGTACATACCAGAGCACAGGTACAATGCGAATGACTGTAGAAATTTTTTTATGATCAATCACAACGGAAGCAATGTCACCGTCCGGGAATCGAATTCGGGTCGCCAGATTTATAGTGATTGCAACGCTCTACCGGACAGGTAAGCCCGAGAATCGAACCCACAATGTCGAGATTAAAAGTCTCGCGCTCTAATAGATTGAGCTATGCGGGCTCGAGCTAAAGAAGTAATGAATCATATGTATATACTTACTGTCCCGGTTGACTTCATTTATTGGCTCGGTTCGTATTCTCGACAAACGAGAACGGGATCTGCCAACTACACGTACTCGATGTGGTGCACGGCTGAAATTATACATGTTTATATTTCATAATTGAATGGGTAAAAGCGATGCAAGATGATTTTGTTGTATTACAAGTGCCGAGCGGTATCCATTCCTAAATAATTAAAGGAACTCCACTAACGTCAAAAGACATAGAGACATTTAATTTGAAAAATCTACAAGGATAACAAAGAAATATACTCAAAATTAATTGAAAATCAATTTTATATGCGATTATTAGCCGAATTTGAAAGAAAAGCGTTGTAACGCTTTCCATTTGTCGGTAATAAAATGATTATTCTGGAAAAGCCGGATGAAGAATGAGCTATAAATGTGCACCCAAGTTTTTGGATAAGACCTAAATCAACTGGAACACAATCTACGAAGAGAAAAAAAATCAGCGCTGTAATGTAAAAAAAACTTAATGGAGTCTCTTTAAAAATTTTTAATAGGAACAGAAATATATAAGAACACTGAGAGGAACACAAATTACAACTATTCGGCATTGTTCATATTTCCTATTAAACGGTAATCGGCAATTAGTATCGAATGCTGCAACACTGCACAAAACTCTTAAAGAGTATCCTAACATTTGCGTCACTTAAAAAACGATATAAAGATTTTTTCAAATTTTGAAAAATTAATTTGCTTCTCGATAATAGATGTGCAAAAATTTATATCAAATGAAATATACATAAAAGTTTTGTCACTTTGTTACTATATAAAATAGTTTTAATTTCATTTCTACAAATTCATTTTAAGTGTAATAAATAAGTTATTTTATAAGGTCTTGATCTTAATTTATTGATGACATGATCCGTCCTTAAAGAAACATGTATCCTGTATCAAAAAAAATATTCACTCGATATCCTTTATCAGAAATATTTCTCAATCATTCGATATGCTATACAAGAAAGATCGATATCCTATACCAGAAATATGACTTACCCATTCGATATCCTATAACAGGAAAAAATATCAGTCGCTAATTCGATATCTTTCACTCACACAGAAAGATAACGAGTGAGACTAAAAAAAAGGATTGGAGCACCGCACTAAATACCGTATTCCGGTATATTATACGACAAGGCGCTTGAATCATAAAATGCTAAAATCTTGCCTTTTTACCCAACGGAATGAACTGAAATAGTCTAATTCATCTTTTCACACCGATTTATGTATGATCATGAATGAAAAATGTAAAAATCTGCGAAAAAAACGATGTTTGTCTATTTTGTGATCATGATTTCTGCAAGCGTCTTATTAGGGTACTGCTCCAATCCTGTATTGAGTTAAATCCAAAGATAACTCACTTCATTTGATATTCTTTTTTATCAGAATTGTCACTCACTATCTCGATATCATATTTATCTCTCCTTGGCAGTTATCTTTATAAAATAGATCAATTCACTCATTTTTGATATCCTATAACAGGGATATCTCTCACTTGGCAGTTATCCTTTATAAAATAGAACATTCACTCATTTGATATCCTATAACAGGGATATCTCTCACTTGGCAGTTATCCTTTACAAAATAGATCATTCACTCATTTGATATCCTATAACAGGGATATCTCTCACTTGGTAGATATCCTATATCTGAAATATTTCTCACTCGGCTTATATCAAATTCTATCACTCGGCCCCCCGCCCCCCAATATCTTACGCCAGAGATACTCTCTCGCTCGGCTGATATTTCACTCGGCCTATATCTAATACTGGGAATATCTGTCACTCGATCATTGTCTCCTTTACCAGAAAATTCTCTCACTGAAATTCTCTCACTTTGTCGGAATGCCTGTATTATAAATATCGCTTAACCAAAGACCTTGAGTTCGAGTCTTAGTTACATGGTTATATCACGATCATGCTTCTAAATATGACAGCCAAACTGCCTTTTATGAAGTTTTTATCAAATATGTTTTCTTAAATATGTTTTAATATATTTACACTACGGAAATTAAACTGGAAACTAAAATTCCTTTTGTGATTTTGTGTGTATATAATGCAGTATGCGGGAATAGTTGCTGTACTTTTTACTCTTACGCCTACAATCCACCCCTACCCCTACCCTAGCTGGGGCGTAGACATGTCTGTATTTCAAAAATTGCAAAAACAAAACCCTAACAAATAGTTGTTGAAAAGAGGATAATAAGATATTAAAAATAAAAACAGGCGGGTAGGAGCGGTGCAGTGCGGTACGGTCGATGCGGTGTGGGAAACTCAAGGCGAGACAGTTTTTTATGCAGCTATGGCTGCACTTGAAATGCTCTACGGTGGGGTAGGGCAACTGGCGGGAAATAGGTGGTTTCCAGTAGTATACAATCCTAGGAAGGACAAAGGGGGTGGCCATGACGTCGGTGTTTGGGAGAGGTGCTTACATTATTGTCTAGGATGTAGCCACCACAGCCATGCGGTGAATTTTTGATAGAAATGGAAACCTTAGATGTATACGTCTAGTTCCAGTTTTCGAAGCTTAAGGAGTGAAGCATGTCGTGACGCTAGAGGTATGCCATAATCTAGCTTGATCCATCGCGGTTTTCTATTCAATATGTGATAAAAGGTTGATGTTGTTCATGTGTTTTACCCATACCCATGTCGATTTTGCGACTTCCGTAAGAAATTGTTTTGCACGGCCGTGCATGAAAAATTATGGTTTCTCGCCACGAGCCTCGCCAAATATAAAATTTTATTCAACTCGTTCAATAAGTTCAGTATTAAAACTTTCACTCATTCAATATCCTCTATTTTTTCAGGAAGACCCGCTTTGCTAATTGTGAGAGGAACTTGTGGGCAACCTTTTGCCAAATGTCCATGTCATTGTATTGTAACTGTCTACCATGTGATGTATAGTGTCTTATTTTGCAATATAAATATGTTTAATCAAATTCCTCTTTTTTTATCACTATCGTGCGATTTTGCGGCTCATAAGTATAGCGTATTGTATCGACGCGCGATAAGCATGTTGCATTTGCGTTTTATACAAAAACTGTGAAAGACGCATAATGTTGGCATATCTATTCATGGTGTTCTGATTTATCTTTGAGGGGCGGAAGCATGACACTAGATCTTATAATTTAGGAGAGGGCTACTACATTGGAGGTCAATGTACTTATTCTTACTGGGAGGAGTGGAAGGCGAACAAGGAGGCACAGGGATCCTTAAATTTTAGGAGTAAGCTTACTACCTTTTTTGGTTGTTCACCTCGTAATGTGCATCCTGTTTAAACTAGGACATCCAGCACTTCACTCCCACTTGAATTGCGTAATGATGTTATTAAAATTCGGAATTATCGGTATAAAAATGTATGTCTCAAATACAAAGCGTTATCTTTAAGATATTTTATATAATAATTGATTCATCTTTATGTATTTTCACCCTCGAGAAATTTTCCGTACACTATGCTGTTAATGTAGTAAATACTAATACGGGAATATTTTCATCTCTTATATACACTGTAGTAGGTCTATTTGTAATGGTTTTAAATATCCTGGCTACAGTATTATGTGCTGCTCGTTCGAAAATAAAATTAGAGTTGTTACACCAGCGTCCCTGTTAGGTCGGTCTTCCTCTTCAGCTGGGATCCAACCTGATTGGGTTCCCTCCACTTGTCGCCGAGGTTCATCCGGTGGACGTCCCATATTTCGGCTCAACGCGTTTAATATCTATGAAAACTACATTATTTTAAATATATTTAAGAACAGTTGTATATTTTTTTGCTGGAAGTGTTTAACACTGAAAGTATTTCGAAACTACAAAAACTTTGTAATTTTTGACTGCGGTCTTTCAAGCCCCTCTTTTGTTGCTAGAATCAAACAATCATAATAAACGTCGTTAGGCAACCGACCTTGTAACGACGTCTAGACACTTCCGGTCTTGTGCAGGGACGCTTTAATAGTATGAGAGTAATGCACGTTCATTATGATTTGATAATGCCGTTGTGAGCCGTTATATTGTCGCAACGCGCTGAAATGTTCGGCACTTACCGCTAATGTCGCACCAATAACGCTAAATGGGGCGCAACTGCGCGGAATTATCGCAAATCATTTGCCGTTAAAATGTCGCCAATGTTAACGTTAAATGTCGCCACGAATTTCTTGCTCGCGTTTTAAATGTCGCACACTACCTTTAAATGTCGCAAGATATAAATTCATGTTCATGATGTTAAAATCATGGATTAAAGTAGTAGTTTTTAATTTAAAACGCTTCTAGTTGATTTATGTCATTGCCATTTTACGAAAGTATCTTTTTTTATTGTTTTCTTTTATGACCTAAAATATCGCAGAATTTGAGCTGCCTACATATGGAGGATATTTGAATGAGTTGTAAGTTCATCTGGAATTTATTGCACGGTTGAATAAAATTATATTGTGCGAGCTCTTGGCGAGCCATATATTATTTTTTCACTGAGTGCAATGAAATTCGTAATGACTACACGAATTTAATTATTTCTATTTTTATCAGCATACCAAATAAGACCGTTTAGTGAATAAGAGTAATTTTACATTGACGCGCCTATATTACAACGCTAACATTTAGCGCGTCTTGTACATTATGTTTGTATCACCTAAATGACGTCACGTCAAAAATATGCACGGCCGTGCAATACCATATTACGGAGTCGCAAAATCGGCGACGGGTGTGTTGATAAAATGTAAATATAGAACGCTAGAGCGTATTTCTCGAAAAGATACAATTGGAGTCAAGTCTCAATTAGATAAGTATTTTTCTTTTGTCTCCCTTTTTCATTTATAACCTGATGACAACATCTTAAAAGTATTATGATATTGTCGACGTCAGAATTCGGTTTAAGTATATTTCTTTGATTTGAATACCTTTTTTTCTTGATAGTACTAATAGTAAATTACAGTCATACTAGGCGGTTAAGCCCCATTTACACAGTCCCGGTTTGTGTCCCGTTTGCCGTTAGTCAACCCCATGATCAACGTGGTTAACCAGCGTTGGGTCTTTGAATTCGTGAGTAAAAGGGACAAACCATGTGAACGCGGAAAAACTGAAGATCACCACGCGTTGTCTCAAATGTTTAATACGCATCCATACCGTGACAATCATAGTAAACGCGGGATGCGTGTCACAATGTCCCAAACGGCAAGTCCGGTGATGACACGATGTTGCCACGGCTACAACAGGGCAGAGCTACGGTAGAGCCAGGGTTACATTGAGGTCACTGGCAACAACTTCGGTAATGTCGGATATTGCGACAGTACGGTTATGCAACGATGATAGACTGGTGGTGTACGGACCTCATCCGTACAGGATATAGTTAAAGAACAGGAATTTTGATTAACGTGAGTGCTATTTGGATTTTTGTTTAGAGAGGAACCACGATCATGGGACATTTGTTCATGGAGAAGGGAAAAATTTTTCAGCTGCGTGATTTTAGCTTCAGGTACCTTCAACCTCTGAAGGTGTGTAGACACAGTTTTTTCTTACTTCATACCCTTTCTTCGGATGTCATCTTGTGTCTTTTTACCAATGACTGAGTTATGCAACGTGGTCAGTCAGTTTTTTCATAACTTGAAAAGGAGAACGGTGCGATTACCAGGGCGTCACGTGCACAGTTACGCTCACCCTATAGCAGTTACCGTGGCAACAAACGGCGATGGTCCGGAGGACCGTGATGACACAGTGTCTAGTCGCGGTTTCCACCGGATCAGCGGTACACCATTTTAGCATCGGCGCTATCTGATATATCGGTGGCTATATCGGTTCTGAACCGGAATACACCTGGGGCTCTGTGGGTATGTGTAAAACGCAATTGATTTCTCAGAAAAACACACGGAACACTCGGTTCCACCAGCTCGTAGTACATTTAGCGATACGTGGCCATTACCGGACATTGTTAATTGCTTTATCAAACGGAACCTGCAAATTTTCAATTTGTGCGTTTTGGACTTTCGTTTAGGGTTCTTTTTTTTCTCTATTTAATAGATGACTGATGTTCCTCAACACACATCTGAACGATTAGGATTCAAGGAAATTAGCACTCAACCCACTGATCCGGGCCAAAGACCAAACATTTTATACGAGTACCAGTGACTAACAAATTAAGTGCATGGTATGAAAATTTTACTTGATATGCGAATATGAGCTATCATTTAATTGTGGTTACTTTGTTTCGCTTAATATGTTTGTTAATACACCGCGCGCCAATGCATTTAAATTAATTAGTTACAATGTACGGTTATTTCAACAATGATAAAAGTTTTATGCTATGTTTACTGTAGCGATCGTTAGTTAGGAGCTGATTTTATTAATCAGGTGCTTATAGTTATATGTACAATGCGGTGTTATCTCTGATCTTCGTGAATGTTCAAACCCCTCGCTGGGACGTAAAGTAACTTGGGTTTTGAACATTGCCTTGTTTTGAATCTGTTCAACGGGTTTCCAAATGCAATTCACTTATGACTTGCATTACTTAATGGATTAGGCGTGCGGAATGAATATGTGCTTTGATGTTTTTATATGTATTGTATATTATTGTCATTTACGTTTCGCTATTGTTTTTTACACACATTTTGCATTTTATACAAAGGTATAGAGGGGCTCCGTGATCAATGAGCAGTTAACGTATTTACTCCGAGAAATGTGATTTTTTTCTATGAAAAGCTAACGTGTCGGCGTTGGTTAACCTTTTTGGTTTGTTTTCTGATTATGTTTTCGCCTTGATTAACCTTATGGTTTCGGCTTATTGCCATATTCATTAAAATTAAATTCTTTTTGTACATAAAAGTTAAAGTAATAAAAAAAAAAAGAAATAAAAAATGCATTTCTAAGAATTTAAAGAGGATCTGAAAGGATTTCTCCTTTTTTATTTTCCCAAAAACTCAACAAGTATTATTTCAAACTTGAAATAATTGATTGCATTCAAGACTAAAATTTCATTTAACACGATCCACCATTCCCCTGGGAACACAATCTTGAACAGGCAAATAGGTGAAAACTGCCAGTATGAAATGCCGGTCAACACCGGGAAAATCGACGAAGCTTTGGTCTTATTCGAATGGGAAATGTTTGGGCTTTGAAATCTTGCATTTAGCATTCGTATGTACTCCTTTGATCATATGTTTCTCAACGGTTTTGCGATCCGCGCGTCGGCGTGTTAGAATGAGCGATTTCACGATTAGGACTATTATCATTTATATGCGGCAGTGAGTAAGCAGGAAATTAGAAAACGCACAAAATTTAGGTACATTTTCCATTGTGGTCAACACTATTTCGCTTGACATTGTGGCAAGTGATATTTTACTCGTCAGTCGCTGTTATACTCTGATAGATTCTCGGAAATTCATTAAATAAGATGTTTATTTAAATATACTGTCAGAGTTCTAAGTCAAGTTTAAGAAACATTGATTTTAATACGTCAAATAAAAACAGATGACTTAAATAACAAAAACTTTTAATATAGACATAATAATTCATAGCCCTATTTTATTTTACACTGAATGTAGATAAGAATCTTGCTGAGATTTAACTCAGACTCCTCTTATGTATGTAGATTACATAAGAGGCATTTTGACATAAACTTACAGAGCTAACACTTACTAACCAGCGCTGTTATTTAAGATTACATCTTCCTTATTTTTGTTGCATTTATATAGTTTTCAATAGCATTTAGGTTTTTAAAAAAAAACACTTGGCCAAATTCATAATTTTACTGAATTCTTTTTTTAAAACTTATTTAAAGGATTAGGAATCATTTCAACTATTTGTTATCATAGAATTAAAAAAAATTAGTAAAATAGTGTCAATTTTTTTCCTTATGGTCTTATTTACCAATCATAGGCATGATCTGTTCTGAGAATAAAAAACAACACTAAATATTGAATTTTCACAGGAATAAATTCTTCATGTACGCTAAAACATTGGTACTTGACGTCATTATGATGACTCTTGAAAAAGAACGCATGAGTTATGCGGAAACAAGTTAAAAAGTGATTAAATCACTAAAAGGATGAGTTTGACAATTTTGTTGTAAAATATATCAGAATGATAAGAAACTGTCGATAACGAAAAATCGATAACAGGGATAATAAATGATTGGTCTATGGATGAGAACTATCTGACCAAGGCTCACCAATAATTCCTCCGCCTGCCAGATCCAAGGCACCAACCTATTATTATTCTCTATCATTCAGACATCAAGAAAATGGTGACACAATGCATCAAAATGTAAATGTTTAGTGATATGTAAAATACTTGATTATACAATACAAGATTCATTTCTCCCCTCTGTTTTACTGGCTTGGGACATGCTAGAAGTTAACTGCACCATCCAGTATTTTAACTTTCTTTCAAAAAGTCAATAATTGTTAGGAAAGTAAAAAAACAGATATGATACTTTTTATTTTTCAATTCAAAATTAGTTATTAAATTTAAAATATTGTTTATTAATTCTAACCACTTATTAAGATAATATGACCCAATGTTCAATATTTTATTATAAGGAATAAATTACTTCTTACTTATGACTTAATATAATTTTTTGTAGTTTTTCTGACTTCAAATCTAATATTTTAACTTACTGTGGAAATAATTATTTCAAATTTTAAACACTGATTGATGTGTGCTGTTCTGTACACTAGGCACATTGGGTGAGAAGTGTAGCGATTGACTTTTTGACCACATACTGTTTTCCGGACATAGTCGGGGGATTACTAGATCTAATGAAGTATAGTATATAGAGGATATTCAACATAAATTTATATACACAATTTATTTCTTGAGTGGTATGAAAATCAATCATTTCATGAGGTGACTACCCGCCACGAGTGAAATATGATAATTTTCATACCACAAGATGATAAATTCCTGTATTATTAGAAAGACTTGATTTTTGTTTATTTATACATTTTTTGATATTAAAATTTGAAGTTACTTTCTTAATTTTGGTCATGGCTGAATTTAGAGAAAGAATCCGGCAAGACACAGTAAAAATATGTAAGTATATTTTAACTGCAGTGAAAATATATCTTTTACAGTTGAAAAATACGGAAAATGAAAATCACAAATTGTTATTTCTATTTCATTTATCAGTATATATAAACACCATTATTATTGTGATATATCGATTTTTTTATAATTCTTAATTTCAGGGTGGTTACTATCATCGCTATTCTTACACATTTGACGCGTCATGACAAAACAACATAGTGGGTGGCGACCAGCATGGATCCAGACCAAGCCTGCGGCAGGCCGGCGCGTCTGATCTCTCTCACTGTTCGCTTACAACCCTATCAATTAGAAACTGTAGCGTAGCATGGATTCCTGATCGAGCTGTCCGATAGCAGGCTGGTCTGGAATCCATGCTGGTCGCAAAGCTCATATTTGATTTTGTCGTGGACGCGGCTCAATTTATTTGTGATTGTTGTGTTTAGAATTGAATAAGATATCAAATCAGGTGATTTTCTTGTTGATTAAAATATTGTTGTTCATTTAGATGTGCTCATATATCAAGGGCTATGACTTTTGGATATTATCACATCCACTCAACGTGGTTGTATTAGCTTATAAATCGACTACGGTTTGAGTTATAATTATTTCTTTAAGTTATAGCAGAAATTCTCATTTTATTTCATGGATTATTATTACATTTATATTATTATTTTCTACAATGAATATTGTTTTATTTCACGACCAAAAAGCCTAAAATACAGATTGTTGACATATATTATACAACTTTAGGTGAATTCGAGGCTTGTACAGAAGTACCGAAATGGTGTTTAGGTGTTTCAAATTATTATTGATTGAAGCTACTGAGATGGTTCTGTCATGTACAGTCTATGTTTTAAAGTCGTGCGTTTTGGGTTTTGCTTCCTCCCCCCATTCCATAATCAGAAGCTGTCATATCCATATCCATGTCTGCCAATACCGCGAGAAGTTTTTGGTCAATGATTGGGCTTTTAAAGTTACTTGCCAAGTAGTTTAAAGGAAGTTGATTGGTCACTAGGGAAAGCCATGGCTTTGGTCATCAAATGAGGTGCGGTCAGGTTTGTATGGATGGTAGATTTATCATTAATTAGTTAAGTCAAGGTAAATATTCATCATACGGGTGTTCAGATATAATTCAGGACATTTGACCCAGTTAGATTTAGATGTACAGGTTTGTCATGATTGTAGTTCTGGTCAAATAATGTGTAGAACACTGTAAAAAAGGTAATGCGAGTAAAGATAATAAAAATCAGAACGTTTATTAAAGAATACATAAAAAACCGCATGTCTGCATTCCCTTCACGGTGAATGGCCTAAAAGTGTAGACAGTTGTAAAGATAAAAAACACTATATACTTGAGATGAATAGAAAAACATTGAAGTAGACTAACTGCATGGTCTGCACTTCCTTCATGTGGACCGTGCAAAAGTGTTAGAACAGTTGTTAAAGAGGAAACAACTATATAAATTGAGCTGAAAAAGAAAACGGGATTACGCGATTACTGCATGGTATGCACTTCCCTCGTTGTAGAACGGGCCAAAGTGAGACAGTGTAAGATCTTGGGAAACAGTACGGTTTAATTGTTAGTGTGAGAAGTCAGAGTGATGTCACGGGACTCTGTCAAGATATTTTCTGCTGTTGTGTTACTTTGCAATTTCCCGACAGCTGTATCTGTGAGTTGACGGAAATCAATCGTCCCGGTGATGATTGAAGAAAACAATTAGGAGGCCTTGTCCCAGCTGTGGTTTTCATCGCATCTACAGATGTAACTTATGTCATTGTGTATCTTGGGAACGCTCCTTTTGAAAAAATCAGCTTGACATTCCAATTACTCTCATTGATCCGTTCGTCAGGATGGACTAGATGGGTTTGTATTCAAGTCCATTACAAATTACAACATCAAACTATGTCCGTCAGGCGTCGGACACGCTGCTCTGTCCAAGCAATCAGCGGTTGACTATCCACACTTGTTCTTCTTTTTGGTACTGTTTATCACTCGTTGTTATTATCTTAGTTGTATACAACACCAACATTAATCTCGTGTTTGGACATCCTGCAACAGTCTGATTTCTGCATTCTTTTACTGACTGTTTTTCACTCTGATCAATTAGAGAATTGTGACAATATCTCCTGGACAGCCGTTTCAAAGCTAGTGCAAAACTTGACTTCAACTATATTATCAATCTGAGAATGATATAAATGTTCCACTTTTCCAGACATAATTGAAAATATTTGATATCGACAGCAAGAGAATCAACTGATTGTCCAGGATCTCTGTCATCATACGCTCATCATACGTTGTGTGAGCTCTGTAGCTCTTTGCTGCCAATATTCTGTCGATATTGGATTCTCTGTCTGCTCGTTTTCATTCTGAACTGGATATATAAAATTAACAGTCCATTAGATGAACACAAAATGTGACTGTCAAGTTCTTTGAATAGTCAGGGTAGCACTGACTCAAAGTACATACTCTCGGGTGGGAGTGTTTCGCTCTCTGTGTCTGTGACTCGGTCCTTAATGATACTTTGTTGTGTTACTTCTGGACTGTGGTTATTCGATATAACATCATACCAAAAACAATACAACCAAAATAATAAATACCCAAAGATAGCGTCACCGATAGAAGTGGAGCGCTCGCCAAAGTCAGTCTCTAGCATTGCACTTTTTTATTATTCAGGTCTGCTTGTGGCTCAACGGTGTTTCATGTGCGAACTTACTATTCATCAACACCAGTTAAAATTGATTTGTCGTATCTCTTATAAATCTGGAGTCAGGCACCTGACAATCAGTGTGAAGATTCCAATTTTTCTATGTCTCGTCTAGCATGTTTATTCGAAAAATCAACATTTATCTGTGGAATGTCATAACAACAGCTCAGCTATTGCCTCACTTGGGAGCGCGCTGGCAATCTGCTTGTGACGTTTATGGCGGGCATTTTCATGTGTAATTTTTGGAGTCTGTTTATGTCCTCATCATTCTGTTAATATCACACAAACATATCTTATATTAATACATGTGACTGGTGAGATCAACGCCCGTATACTACAGTCGCATCGTCGGCCGCATATGACTTATCTTCACTTTATATGAATTGCGTGGTCACAGAGCTGATTGTAGTTTCACCTCATCGATTATTTTAATTTCAATAAGGGAGCAACACAAAATATCCCCGCTCTGGGACAATGTCTGGACAGGTCAGCTTGGACTTCCACCTGATTTCTTCTACTGGACCTGCTGTGTTTTTTCTCTCACTAGTGGAACACAGACGTTCGTTGGTCTGTTCAGCTGTGTTGAATTTGATTATACTTAACTGTAATTGGTTGTGGAGATGTTTTCTTGATTATTTGTTCATTACACAGTCGAAAGTGAATTTAAATTCGATACTGCAGTCCAAATTGATAGATCAAGCTTGAAATCGTACAGGTCAGGCTCGAGTCATTAATGCCGGCGGGTATATAGCCTGTTGTGTCTGTATAATGACTAGATAATTTGTCGCTTGATATTGAGTTCTGCCTTTTCATTCGGAGTGCATAGATATAATTTTACAAAACCATGTCCATTAAATAATAATATAACAAACCCATAGTCTTCTCTCTGCACGAACGAGACTGGCAAATAGGTATTTTCGAGGAGTAAGCTGATCTATATGAGCTGTCAATTCGTCAGGGCTGTCCCAGGGGATCATCGGTGTATGTCATGTGTTTTTATTAAATGTGAGTGAAAAACGTCCAGATGAAAAGTGGAAAGAAAGCTGATTGTCAGGGTGCCAGGGATATGTTGTGTAGGTTATATTAATTAAATGTGAGTGAAAATTAACGACAGATCAGATTCAAAAGTGGCAAGTCAAGCTGATAGTGGGCTGTCCCGGGGGATATGTTTTTTTGTTGTTATTTTAAAGAAAGTGAGGGGAATAAACAGTTTCCCAAATGAAAAAACGGAAATCAAACTGATTTTCAGGGCTGTCCCGGGATTTGTTTGTGTTGTTAAAAATGATAAATTTTGAGTTTAAAAAAAACAGTTCCCGGAAAGAAAAAATGGGAAATCCCGAAATGATTGTCAGGGCCCTTTTTTGGGGTTATGTTTGTGTTTTGTTTTGATTGGGAAAGTAAGTGAATAAACAGTCCCGAATGAAAAAAATGGGGAAATCCCGACTGATTGTCCCGGGCTGTCACGGGGAATGTTTGTGTTGTGTTTTTTATGATGTTTAAGTGAATAAAAAGTCCAGAATTTAAAAAAAGGAAGTCAGCCTGATTGGTTTAGGGATGTCCCGGAGATATGTTTTTGTTGTAATTTTTAAGAATGTGGGGTGAATAAAAAGTCCAGAATGAAAAAAAGCAGAAATCAAACCCGATTGTCAGGGCTGTCCGGGGAAAATGTTTTTTGTTGTTTTATTAATAAAAGTTGGGGTGACCTAAACAGTCCCGAATTGAAAAGGGAATTTAATTTAATTTTCAGGGCTGTCCAGGAGATTTTTGTGCTATTTTATATTTTTAATGGAAAAGTTGAGTGAAAAAAATCTGGAAAAAAAAAAATGGAAATCCAAACTGATTGTCAGGGGGGTTTTTCCAACAGATTTTGTTGTTGTATACTAAAAGGAAATTGGGTTTAAGTTTAAAAAAAAACAGGTTTTCCCGAATTTAAAAAAGGGGGAAGTCAAGCTGATTGTCCCGGGCTGTCCAGGGGTGTTTTGTTTTGGGAATTTTTATGAATGGGGAGTGAAAAAACAGTCCAGAAAGAAAAAAATGGAAGTTTAAAAGGGGTTTCAGGGATGTCCCGGGGGGTTTTTGGGGTTTGTGTTTGGGTAATTTGAGTGAAAAAAAAACAGTTTCCGAATTTAAACGTGGAAGTCAAGGGTGAATTGTCAGGGGGGTGTCCAGGGGGATGTTTTGTTTTTTTTTGATGGAAATTTTAGTAAAAAAAAACCCCCGTCCCCCGGAAAAAAAAGGGGGAAGTCCCGGGCTTTTTGTTGGGCTGTCCCGGAGATATGTTTTTTTGTTATTAATTTAAAAAGAAAAGTGAAATAAAACAAATCCGAATTTTAAAAAAAAAGGAAATCAAGGGTGATTGGGAGGGGCCCCGTCCAGGGGGATATGTGTGGTTTGGGATTTTTAATGAATGTGAGTGAATTAAAAAGTCCGAATGAACAAAAGCTGTCGGTGGCAGGGAAAAAACCCCCCTCGGGGCTATTCCCTTTTTTTCTTGATTTGTAAAAAAAAAAAAAGGGTTTGATTTAAAAAAAAAATTATCTCCCCCTGTTTTCAGGTTGGGGTTAAAGATGGTGAACAAGTGTGCAAAATTTTTTAAAGCCATTGTCAATGGATTTGAAAATATTTTTAACTTTTTAAAAAACTTTAACGTAAATTCCCAAGGGGCGAAAAAGGGGGTAAATTTTTGTCAAAATGCTTTTTTCAGTTACCCCCTTCCCGTTTACAGGTTGGGGTCTGATGTTTTAAAGTGTTCCAAAATTTTCAAAGCCATTGTCAATGGACTTTTGAAAAAATTTAAACTATTACAAAAAATTTAACGTAAATTATCTGTTATTTGAATTTTTTAGTTTTTTTAAAAAGGGTTTTTTTTTTTTTTTTTTTTTTTTTTTTTAAAAAAACAATTTTTTAAACAAATTTTTTTTTTTCTATTTTTATTAAATTTTGATTTGCAAAATCTTATTCTATTATTTTTTTATTTTAAGGGCAATTTTTAAAGTATTTACAATAATATTTTTAAAGTGGTTTTAAGGAAACTTTTTGTTATATTGTAATTTAAATTGTAAAAAAAAAATTTCCTAATTTATAAATTTTAATTAGTTAATGCAAAAAAATTTTAAAGTTCATAAACCGTTTATTTATATTTTTTTAGACATATTTTTGATTGATTAAAACGCCTTTTAACATTTTAATGAAAAGGGCGCTAATAAATTGGTTTTTTATTATTATTTTTAAATTTTATTTTTCTAAGTCGAAAAAAGGGGGATAAATTTTGTTAAAATTTTCCCCTTTATTTCAGTTACCCCCTCCTGTCTACAGGTTGGGGATGATTTCGTTTAAAACGGTGTGCCCAAATTTCAAAGCCAGATGTCAATGGGTTGAAAAAAATTTTTAACTATTACAAAAACTTTTTAAAGTAAATTCTAAGTTTGAAAAAGGGGCATAAATTTTGTTTAAAAAAACTTTATACAGTTACCTCCTCCTTCTCGGTTGGGGTTTATTTTGGTGAACAAATGTGCAAAATTTTTAAAGCCAAAATGTTTAAGGACTTTGAAAAAATTTTAAAATTTTACAAAAAACTTTAAAAGTTAAAATTTTAAGTCGAAAAAGGGGGGTAATTCTTTTCAAAAAGCTTGATACAGTTACTTCCCCCTGTCTACAGGTTTTGGGGGAAAGATGGTGAACAAATGTGCCAAGTTT